>NC_069079.1:131591464-131761127 GCF_025698485.1 Gossypium arboreum | reverse complement strand
CTGGGCCTGGGCCTGGGCCTGGGCCTGGGCCTGGGCCTCCCCTGGGCCTGGGCCTGGGCCCTCCCCCTGGGGCCCCTGGGCCCCTGGGCCAAACCCCCTAGGCCTGGGCCTCCTGGCCTCCCAAACCCTAAACCTAAACCTAAAACCTAAACCTAGGCCCCTGGGCCACAAAAACCCCTGCCTAAACCTCCTGGGCCAAAAACCCCTCCTAAACCTGGGCCTAAACCCTCCTAAACCCTAACCCCAAAACCTGGGCCTCCAAAACCTGGGCCTAAGCCCCTAAACCCCTAAACCTAAACCCCTGGGCACAACCTCCTACCTCCGGCCGGGCCTGGGCACAAACCTAAACCCTGGGCCTCCCCTGAGCCTAAACCTAAGCCCCTGCCGGCCCCGGCCTGGGCCTGGGCCTGGGCACCAACCTGGGCCTGGGCCTGGGCCGAGCCTGGGCCTGGGCCTGGGCCTGGGCCTGGGCCTGGGCCTGGGCCTGGGCCTGGGCCTGGGCCTGGGCCTGGGCCTGGGCCTGGGCCTGGGCCTGGGCCTGGGCCTGGGCCTGGGCCTGGGCCCTGGGCCTGGCCTGGGCCTGGGCCCTGGGCCCTGGGCCTGGGCCTGAGGCCTGGGCCTGGGCCTGGGCCTGGGCCTGGGCCTGGGCCTGGGCCTGGGCCTGGGCCTGGGCCTGGGCCCTGGGCCTGGGCCTGGGCCTGGGCCTGGGCCTGGGCCTGGGCCTGGGCCTGGGCCCTGGGCCTGGGCCTGGGCCTGGGCCTGGGCCTGGGCCTGGGCCTGGGCCTGGGCCTGGGCCTGGGCCTGGGCCTGGGCCTGGGCCTGGGCCTGGGCCTGGGCCTGGGCCCTGGGCCTGGGCCCTGGGCCTGGGCCTGGGCCTGGCCTGGGCCTGGGCCTGGG
This sequence comes from Gossypium arboreum, assembly GCF_025698485.1. Taxonomy (NCBI): domain Eukaryota; kingdom Viridiplantae; phylum Streptophyta; class Magnoliopsida; order Malvales; family Malvaceae; genus Gossypium; species Gossypium arboreum. Next base: position 131,760,230 of record NC_069079.1, on the reverse strand, counting down.
CCTGGGCCTGGGCCTGGGCCTGGGCCTGGGCCTGGGCCTGGGCCTGGGCCTGGGCCTGGGCCCTGGGCCTGGGCCTGGGCCTGGGCCTGGGCCTGGGCCTGGGCCTGGGCCTGGGCCTGGGCCTGGGCCTGGGCCTGGGCCTGGGCCTGGGCCTGGGCCTGGCCTGGGCCTGGGCCTGGGCCTGGGCCTGGGCCTGGGCCTGGGCCTGGGCCTGGGCCTGGGCCTGGGCCTGGGCCTGGGCCTGGGCCTGGGCCTGGGCCCTGGGCCTGGGCCTGGGCCTGGGCCTGGGCCTGGGCCCTGGGCCTGGGCCTGGGCCTGGGCCTGGGCCCTGGGCCTGGGCCTGGGCCTGGGCCTGGGCCTGGGCCCTGGGCCTGGGCCTGGGCCTGGGCCCCTGGGCCTGGGCCTGGGCCTGGGCCTGGGCCTGGGCCTGGGCCTGGGCCTGGGCCTGGGCCTGGGCCTGGGGCCTGGGCCTGGGCCTGGGCCCTGGGCCTGGGGGGCCTGGGCCTGGGCCTGGGCCTGGGCCTGGGCCTGGGCCTGGGCCCCGGGCCCTGGGCCTGGGCCTGGGCCCTGGGCCTGGGCCCCTGGGCCTGGGCCTGGGCCTGGGCCTGGGCCTGGGCCTGGGCCCTGGGCCTGGGCCTGGGCCTGGGCCTGGGCCTGGGCCTGGGCCTGGGCCCTGGGCCTGGGCCTGGGCCTGGGCCTGGGCCTGGGCCTGGGCCTGGGCCTGGGCCTGGGCCTGGGCCCTGGGCCCTGGGCCTGGGCCCCTGGGCCTGGGCCCTGGGCCTGGGCCTGGCCACAGGCCTGGCCGGGCCCTGGGCCTGGGCCTGGGCCTGGGCCTGGGCCTGGGCCTGGGCCCTCCGGGCCTGGGCCTGGGGCCTGGGCCCTCCTCCTGGGCCTGGGCCCAAACCTCCTGGGCCTGGGCCTGGGCCCTCCCTAAACCTAACACCCTAAACCCTAACCTAAACCTAAACCTAAACCTAAACCTAAACCCTAACCTAAACCCTAAACCTAACCTAAACCTAACCTAAACCTAAACCTCCTAAAACCTAAGCCTGGGCCCTCCTGGCCTAAACCCAAACCAAACCCTCCTAAACCTAGGCCTAAACCCTAACCTAAACCTAACCCCTAAGCCTCCTAACCCCTGGGCCTCCTGGAACCCCTCCTGGGCCAAACCTAAAGCCTAAACCCCTGGGCCTGGGCCAGCCTGGGCCTGAGCCTGGGCCTGGCCTGGGCCCCTGGCCAACCTGGGCCTGAGCCTGGCCCTGGCCAACGGCCTGGGCCTGGGCCTGGCCTGGGCCTGGCCCCGGGCCCTGGGCCTGGGCCTGAGCCCTGGGCCTGGGCCTGGGCCCTGGGCCTGGGCCTGGGCCCTGGGCCTGGGCCTGGGCCCCTGGGCCTGGGCCTGGCCTGGGCCTGGGCCCTGGCCTGGCCTGGCCTGGGCCTGGGCCTGGGCCTGGCCTGGGCCTGGGCCTGGCACTGGGCCTGGGCCTGAGGCCCTGGGCCTGGGCCTGGGCCTGGGCCCCTGGGCCTGGGCCTGGGCCTGGGCCCTGGGCCTGGGCCTGGGCCTGGGCCTGGCCTGGGCCTGGGCCTGGGCCTGGGCCTGGGCCTGGGCCTGGGCCTGGGCCTGGGCCTGGGCCTGGGCCTGGGCCTGGGCCTGGGCCCTGGGCCTGGGCCTGGGCCTGGGCCTGGGCCTGGGCCTGGGCCTGGGCCTGGGCCTGGGCCCTGGGCCTGGCCTGGGCCTGGGCCTGGGCCTGGGCCTGGGCCTGGGCCTGGGCCTGGGCCAGGCCTGGGCCTGGGCCTGGCCTGGGCCTGGGCCTGGGCCTGGGCCTGGGCCTGGGCCTGGGCCCTGGGCCTGGGCCTGGGCCCTGGGCCTGGGCCTGGGAACCTGGGCCTGGGCCTGGGCCGCCTGGCCTGGGCCTGGGGCCTGGGCCTGGGCCTGGGCCTGGGCCTGGGCCCTGGGCCTGGGCCTGGGCCTGGGCCCCTGGGCCTGGGCCTGGGCCTGGGCCTGGGCCTGGGCCTGGGCCTGGGCCTGGGCCTGGGCCTGGCCTGGGCCTGGGCCTGGGCCTGGGCCCCTGGGCCTGGGCCTGGGCCTGGGCCTGGGCCTGGGCCCTGGGCCCCTAAACCCTGGGCCTCCTCCTAAACCTAAACCCCTCCCCTCCTAAAACCTAAACCCTAAACCCCTCCCTAAACCCCTCCCTCCTCCCCCTAAACCTGGGCCTAAGCCTAAAACCTCCTCCCCTCCCCTGGGCCTCCTCCTAAAACCCCTAAACCAAACCTAAACCTCCTAAAAAACCTGGGCCTCCCCAAACCAAACCTCCCCCTCCTGAAACCTGGGCCTCCTGGCCTGGGCCCCTAGGCCCCCGGGCCCCCTGGGCCCCCAAAGGCCCCCGGCCTGGGCCTGGGCCTGGCCCCCAAGGCCCCAGGCCTGGGCCCCGGGCCCCGGGCCTGGGCCCCCGGCCCCCCGGGCCCGGCCCCGGGCCTGGGCCCCCAGGCCCCCAGGCCCCCCGGGCCCCAGGCCCCCCCAGGCCTGGGCCCCAGGCCCCCAGGCCCCAGGCCCCAAAGGCCCCCAGGCCCCAGGCCCCCCAGGCCCCCAGGCCCCAGGCCCCCCAGGCCCCCAGGCCCCCAGGCCCCCGGGCCCCGACCCCCAGGCCCCCAGGGGCCCCCAGGGCCCCAGGCCCAGCCCCGGGCCCCCAGGCCCCAGGCCTGGGCCCCGGGCCCCGGGCCCCCAGGGCCCCAAACCCCCAACCCCAGGCCCCAAGCCCCAAACCCCCAACCCCCCGGGCCCCAAACCCCCAGGCCCCAGGCCCCGGCCCCAAACCCCAACCCCCAAACCCCCAGGCCCCGGGCCCCCGGGCCCCCAAGGCCCCTGGGCCCCGGGCCTGAAAACCTGGGCCCTAAACCCCAAAACCCTAAACCCAAACCCCCCCTCCCCCCCAAACCCCCAAACCCCAAACCCCCAGGCCTAAACCCAAGAACCCCAAACCCCCAAACCCCCAAGCCCCCAACCCCAAACCCCAAACCCCCAAACCCCAAACCCCCAAACCCCAAAACCCCCAAACCCCCAAACCCCCAAACCCCAAAACCCCAAAACCCCAAACCCCAAACCCCAAAACCCCTAAACCCTAAAACCTAAACCAAAAACCCTTAAAAACGAACCGGTTCCCCAAAAACCGAACCGGTTTCCTTAAAAACCAAACCAGGTTAAAAACCGAACCGGGATCCAAAAACCCGAACCAGGTTCCCCAAAAAAACCAAAGGGTTTCAAAAAACCCGAACCGGGGTCAATAAACCCGAACCGGTTCCCAAAACCGAACCGGGAATAACTTTCCTGGAATGGGATATTCCCAAGGATTAATATTGAACCGGGATATCCCTTTGGAATGGGATATCCCTAGGGAATAAACATGACAGGTTGCCCGGTCCAGAAAGGAAAAAACAGCTGAACCGGGCACTAAAACCCAATAAACCGGAAAAAAAATTCAAACCGGAATAAGAAAAGGCCAAATATTCCTTGGAATAGCTTATTCCGACTCGGAAAAAAATTGGGAAACAGAATTAAGTCCGGAAAACAAGAAATTTAAAAAAAACAAACCCTTTGGTTAAAACAGGAACCCAAACCCAAACCCCAAACCCTTAAACCCTCAAACCTCAAACCCAAACCCTCAAACCTTAAACCCAAACCTCAAACCCTAAACTCAAACCCAAACTCAAACCCTAAACCCTAAACCTCAAACCTCAAACCCTAAACTCAAACCCCCCTAAACCTTCCTCAAACCTCTAAACCCTCAAACCCTCAAACCCTAAACCCTTAAATTTAAACCCTAAACCTCAAACCCTAAACCTTAAATTTTAAACCCTTAAATTTTAAATTTTAAATTTAAACCCTTAAATTTAAATTTTAAATTTTAAATTTTAAATTTTAAATTTTAAATTTTAAATTTTAAATTTTAAATTTTAAATTTTAAATTTTAAATTTTAAATTTAAATTTTAAATTTTAAATTTAAATTTTAAATTTAAATTTTAAATTTTAAATTTTAAATTTTAAATTTTAAATTTTAAATTTTAAATTTTAAATTTTAAATTTTAAATTAAATTTTAAATTTTAAATTTAAATTTTAAATTTAAATTTTAAATTTAAATTTTAAATTTTAAATTTTAAATTTAAATTTTAAATTTTAAATTTTAAATTTTAAATTTAAACCTCAAACTTTAAATTTAAACTCAAACTCAAATTTAAACCTAAATTCAAACTTAAACCTTAAACCTCAAACCTCAAACTTAAATTTTAAACTTTAAACTTAAACTTAAAAAACCTTAAACCTTTAAACTTTAAACTTAAACCCTAAAACCCTAAATTTAAACTTTAAACCCTAAATTTAAACCTTAAATTTAAATTTTAAATTTTAAAAACCTTAAACTTTAAATTAAATTTTAAACTTAAATTTTAAATTTTAAATTTTAAATTTAAAAAATTTAAATTTTAAATTTAAATTTTAAATTTTAAATTTTAAACCCTAAATTTAAATTAAACTTTTTAAATTAAACTTTTTAAATTTTAAATTTTAAATTTTAAACTTTAAAACTTTTTTTAAATTTTAAATTTTAAATTTTAAATTTTAAATTTTAAATTTTAAATTTTAAATTTTAAATTTTAAATTTCAAATTTAAATTTTAAATTTTAAATTTTAAATTTTAAATTTTAAATTTTAAATTTTAAATTTTAAATTTAAATTTTTAAATTTAAATTTTTTTAAATTTTAAATTTTTAAAATTTTAAATTTTAAATTTTTTAAATTTTAAATTTAAATTTAAATTTTAAATTTAAATTTTAAATTTTAAATTTTAAATTTTAAATTTTAAAATTTAAATTTTAAATTTTAAATTTTTTTAAATTTCAAATTTTAAATTTTAAATTTTAAATTATTAAATTTTAAACTAAAACTAAAATTTAAACCTTAAACCTTAAACTCAAAACTTAAACCTTAAACCCTAAACTTAAACCTTAAACCCTAAATTTTAAACCTCAAATTTTAAACCCTAAACCTAAACCTAAACCTTAAACTAAAACCTAAACCCAAAACCTAAACCTTAAACTTAAAAACTTTAAATTTAAATTTAAATTTTAAATTTTAAATTTAAACCCTAAATTTAAATTTAAAAAATTTAAAAAATTTTAAATTTTAAATTTTAAATTTTAAATTTTAAATTTTAAATTTTAAATTTTAAATTTTAAATTTTAAATTTTAAATTTTAAATTTTAAATTTTAAATTTTAAATTTCAAATTTTAAATTTTTTAAACTTTTTAAATTTTAAATTTTAAATTTTAAACCTTAAATTTAAAATTTAAATTTTAAATTTAAATTTTAAATTTAAATTTTAAATTTAAATTTTAAATTTAAATTTTAAATTTTAAATTTTAAATTTTTTTAAATTTTAAATTTTAAATTTAAATTTTAAATTTAAATTTTAAATTTTTTTAAATTTTAAATTTTAAATTTAAATTTTTTTAAATTTTAAATTTTAAATTTTAAATTTTAAATTTTAAATTTTAAATTTTTTAAATTTTAAATTTTAAATTTAAATTTTAAATTTAAATTTTAAATTTTTAAATTTTTAAATTTTAAACTTAAATTTTAAACTTTAAACTCAAACCCTTAAACTTAAAAAACTTTAAACCTTTAAAAATTTTAAATTTTAAACCCTAAACCTAAACCCTAAACCCCTAAACCTCAAACTTAAACTCAAACCTTAAAACCTAAACCCTCAAACCCAAACTTTAAACCCTCTAAATTTTAAACCTAAACCCTAAATTAAACCCTAAACCCTAAAAACTCAAACTAAATTTTAAACCTTAAATTAAAATTTTAAATTCAAATTTAAATTTTAAACCTTTAAACCTAAACCCTTTAAACCCTAAACCCTAAAAAACCCTAAAACCCTAAAACCCTAAACCCTAAACCCTAAACCCTAAACCCTAAACCCTAAACCCTACCTAAACCCTAAACCCTAAACCCTAAACCCTAAACCCCAAACCCCCCAAACCCCAAACCCCAAACCCTAAACCCAAACCCCAAACCCCAAACCCCAAACCCCAAACCCCAAACCCCAAACCCCAAACCCCCAAACCCCAAACCCCAAACCCCAAACCCCAAACCCCAAACCCCAAACCCCAAACCCAAACCCCAAACCCCAAACCCCAAACCCAAACCCCAAACCCCAAACCCCAAACCCCAAACCCCCCAAACCCCAAACCCCAAACCCCAAACCCCAAACCCCAAACCCCAAACCCCAAACCCCAAACCCCAAAACCCCAAACCCCAAACCCCAAACCCCAAACCCCAAACCCCAAACCCCAAACCCCAAACCCCCAAACCCCAAACCCCAAAACCCCCAAACCCCAAAACCCCAAACCCCAAAACCCCAAACCCCAAACCCCCAACCCCCAAACCCCACAACCCCACAACCCCACAACCCCACAACCCTACAACCCCACAACCCACAACCCCAAACCCCAAACCCCAAACCCCCAAACCCCAAACCCCCAACCCCCAACCCCCAACCCCCAAACCCCCAAACCCCCAACCCCCAACCCCCAACCCCAAACCCCAAACCCCAAACCCCAAACCCCAACCCCAAACCCCAACCCCAACCCCAAACCCCAAACCCCAAACCCCAAACCCCAAACCCCAAACCCCAAACCCCAAACCCTAAACCCCTAAACCCTAAACCATAAACCTTAAAAAACTGAACCGAGTTCCCCAAAAACTGAACCGGTTTCCCTAAAAAACCAAACCGGGTTCCCCAAAAAACCGAACCGGGATCAATAAACCCGAACCGGGTTCCCCAAAAAAATCAAATTGAGGTTTCACAAAAACAGAACCGGGGTCGATAAACCGAACCGAAGTCAAAAGACCCGAACCGGAATAACTCTGGAATGGGATATTCGTAGGATTATATTGAACCGGGATATCCTTTGAATGGGATATCCCTAGCCGGAATAAACATGACAGGATGCCCGGTCCAGACAAGAAAAAACAGCTGAACCGGGCACTAAAACCAATAAACCGGAAAGAAAAAATTCGAAACCGGAATAAGAAAAGCCAGAATATTCTATGGAATAGCTTATTCCGACTCGGAAAATGATACAGATTAAGTCGGAACAGAATAAAAAAGAAAACAAACTGTAACAGGACATTGGATCAGTAATTATTTAAAAAACCAAAACAAAAAACAATATTTTTTAAAAGAATGAGATTTTAACGGAGAGAAACTTTGGGTTTTTATTTTATAGCATATTAATATTATAATACTTTTATTTATTTTAATCTTAGGAAGGCAGAAAATATTAATATTATAAAACATATCATTGATTTGTTTTACGTAAGTTGTGTAGGCCCATTCACTCTAAACGGTGGATTTTTAATCTAATTATTCAATCGAAAGTCCATTAGCGTTCAATATATTTAATAGATAATAAAACCTAAATTTACAAACAAACCCACTATCACACACCTACAAGAACAGGGAACCTATCCCACGAGACCAATACCAGACCAAAAAACACAGAAAAGTTAGGCGGAACACGATGATGAAAAAAATCACAAAATCAAAAATGAACGCCGATACAAAAGCAAACTACGAAACGCCAAAAATAGGCCTACTATTCTAAGTCCAATAACCCATTAATCCAAAAAAAAAAGCGGTACACAAAATTTAACACTGAAACGAAAGTCCCAATAACCCCAGCCCAACAATATTCAGTTATGCACAAAATATAATGTAAGAACCGTGACCCGAAACAACAAAAATACAACAGAGGGAAACATAGAACTCAAAAATAAAAAAACATAAAACAAGTTTAGGTAAGTGACAAAAACCCACAGAAAATAGATGTAAAAAGGCAAAGAAGAAGGATTTATATTTACTAAAAACCAAAATCCCTGACAAATAAAACCTACTGGACAAATTTAATAGACTTTAATACATTTTCCAAAGTGAATGTTTTGCGAAGAAAACTAATAGATAATAAAATATTCAAATCATTCTTAATTATGTGACATGCATAATACAAAAGTTTTTAAATTTATTTAATTTTAAAGCAGTTGTTTCAAAATTAAACAGTTATGATCAAAAATATTTTACCAATCTTTTTAAAATTAAATACTATCGTAAGAAAACCGGACATAAAAATAACGCAAACCCATCCAAAAAAACCCTACGCAAAATACTAAAAAATAAAAACAGAACCAAAGCTGTGGCCCGAGCAAAAGAATGGATCACAAACAAGCATGCAAAAAGAGAACACAAAGATTTAGAGACTTTCACAATCGAAACAACTTACAGTGCATTTGCAAATAGGGTCAGACTGCCTCCCATCATTCCATAACCGAAAACCCTGGCAAAAGTCCACTGAAAATATTAGTAGAAAGAAGCATAGATTTGAAACTAAAAACAGAGATGAAAAGGAAAGAGACAAATACATATTCATCCCTGAAAATCAAAATCCGATGAATTAGGGGATTTCAAAAATCACAAATAACAGAAACGGCAAACAAAACTTGGAATTTCTCTCACGAAAAGCCTGTACCTAGTGTACCATCTTTGTGTATGAAGAAAGAAAGGACAAGAAAGGAGGCTGGGAGAAAGAGAACAGGAGAGAAGGAAAATATTTGAAAACAAGGGAAAAAACAGTAGATAAAGGAGAAAGGAAAGTTAGAAATAAGGGAAAAACAGGACAGAATAAAGGAATAAGGAACGTGATCCATAGTTTCAAATACTGAAAGAAATAGACTTTCTCTAAAGCTGAAAATCAAAATCTCTGACAAAAGTACACAGGAAGCAAACAAAAAGAATAAACAGAACGAGATCAATAGATTTGTCTAACCGCTAACATCTATTGTTTCTAGTAAGGAACGAAACAGTGATTCTCTAAAGGTGAAAACCAAAAACCATGACAAAGACACTCTGAAAATAGAAGTAAAAAAGAAGCATATATCTGAAACTAAAACAGGAATGTAAAGAGCGACGGCAGGATTAACAATAAAATAGCCATGGACGAATGGAAAGACAGAGACCAGAGACCGAAAGAAAACATCCATTTTTCTAAAAAGAAAGTGGAGATGAATGAGATGGAATGAGCAAATGTTTTCAAAAATTCCAATACCATAAGCGGTTTCAACTTCTATTTGTTATAGATTTTGCACCTGCAAAAGAGATAGAAAGGAATCCATGAATGTGTACTTCTTGCTGCTACAGGGAAAGAAAGATACAAATTAAAGGCAGTCATTTGTGGACAGGAAGAGTACTACATATTCCTAGGACAGATCTATCTCATTCAAGGATTTACAAGCACAGACCTCAGACAGATCGTTTACACTAATTATTGTAGAGTTTCCCAGGGAATTATTTAATTAAAGTCATTCATGTGTGCCTATTTCCTGATGGTTGACTTAACAATTGGGATACTGGTTTTTGAAAGCAGTTTTTTATACACGAGACCAGTAGGCTATCTGGACAGAAATATTAGAAAGAAAGCCAGCCGAAAAAGTTTAAAGCATTATCTTTAAGTGAGATAAAAGGGAGAGGAAAGAAGAGACTTTAATTTGGTCAAACCAAAGACTGCAAACCTGAACCAACAACAAACCAAACCCACACAGCTAAACACACCACACTCCAAACCAGAGATGAAAAAAGCAAAAAGACAAATGTTGAAGCAAAGATTCATACCTGAAATCAGTCTACCATGAAGCAGGGGTTACAAAAATCGGAACAAATAAACGGCAGAGAAATGAACCTACTGACGTAGAAGTAAAAAAAACATTGATCTGAAAACAAAATAGAAATCAAAAGGCAAAGACAGACAAAGACAAAGTTCAAGATTCATATCTCAAAATCAGTCCCTGATGAAACAAAAGAGGGAGACCAAGAGACAGAGAGAGAAAGAAACGGATAATAAATGTGCATAGATTGAAGAGATATTTAAAAAACGGCTAATAAATCAGTTTTGGGCCATTTTAACGGTCACTTAGAATTTTATTTTGATTCCCCCTTTAAGATATTAAAAACATTTAAGTCTCCTGTTTGACTTTCGGGAAAATGCAGGATGAACAGAATTTGCCAACTCACAGGTGAATCAGGAATTTCCCTCAATTTTCCTCGATCAGAAACCAAACAGAATAAAAAGAGATGAAGAAAAAACAAGATTTTTTTAAAGAATCAAAATTTATACCATAAAAGAAAGGCTAGCACTACCTCGACTCACTCATTCGGAAGAAGCTACTGCTGATTCATGAATTCAAACCTTTTCTTTTCCTTTTTCGAAAGAAAGAAAGAAGCTAATGACAATGGATCTTGATTTAACGGAGAGAAACTTTGGGTTTTTATTTTATAACATAACAATATTATAATATTTTTATTTTATTTTCATCGGTAAAATAAAATATTTAGAGGGGTAGAAAAATGTAGTTCCCTTTTCATGAATGTCAAGACAATGAGAGAATAGTGAAGGATATAACAAACCTGGTTGGCGTAACTGATACCTATGTTTGCCCAAGCACGCACATAGTTTGGCTTCAAATCTAGTGCCTAAAGATCCAGACACAGACCAAAAGACTAAATGCAATAGTGCTGAAAATATGGCCACCACAGGCAAAGGGAAGTTTATCATCAAATAATTTTAAATGGACAATCTCAGTAACAGAGGCTAAACAAATCAAACTGCATATGCAAGATCTGAATGCATTAAAAAGGGCTTTTTGAAAGAGATGTTCAAGGGTATATGTAAATTTTGAGGAAGTGCATAATCAAATCATCTAAATTAACAAATTGTTTCAACAAATCAAATAACCAATTACATGGAGCTTAATAGAAGAGCTAGTTTGTTTTCTAAGGTCCAACTAGGTGCAACATGTTATTTGGAGAATCTTTTTAGCAGCCTAAGGTTACAAAGATGGAGCAAGTAAATAATTCAACCCTATAAGAGAGCTGTATAACACACCAATGCATCCCTTTACCATCGAAAGATAAGAAAGAAGAGAAATAGAGGAAAAGATGATGCAACCCATAAGAGTTTGGCACACAGAAGATTGACATGATGGGTTATCACATGTTTTGCATTTCTTTATGCCATCCTTTCAATTGATTAAGCACAAGCCAAGTCCTAGGCACACTTTTTTGTATAGAAGCGAAAAAGCCCCCTTGATTCAAGAAGCACAAATTTACATATTCAGCTTAATTTACTCAAAAAAGTGCTTTTTTTACATCTTGCACCTCAAATGGTTCAGGTAGTTACAGCACCCTTGTCGACATTGTCAACACCTTCATAATTCATTTTTTTTATTCTGGCCTAACATGCAAAATATTGACCAACACACCATACAAATTGATTCTTAGTAAAATCCTAGTACTCATATATTTTGAATTTCACACATTACAGGTGCTCCAACTTAGTAAAGAGAACCCCAAAATTTTAGGATAGGAAAAATAAATTTTTAATTATAAAAAAAATACTTATGAAATTAACATATCAGGTCGTATACAGATAGGCCACCACTATTCAAGGGGGAATCATGAAGAGGATACCTGTTGATAAGCTAATATTGCATCAGCACTCTGCACACTGTTGGCTTCTGTTGCACCAGGCTTGTTCCAAAGAGAATAATCATTAGGTTTAAGTTTCAAAGCAGTTTTGAAAGATGCAGTGGCCTTATCATATTCTCCCGACAAATTATACAGAACACCAAGGACAATGTGTACATCAGCATCCTCAGGAGACATCTGAGCAACTTCATTGAATAATCTAGCAACCTGTATGGCAGAAAACACTTCGATTAACACCAGAATATAACAATAACATTTCCAAAATGTAATCTTAGGGATAAGCTTCTAGTAATCTTAAGGAAAATTATATCCTGTCACCGTATGTAAAACTCTAAGTCCAAAATATAATCACTGCAGTCATGGAAGCTATATGCAAAAAGACACTCTTGTAATCACAGCATTCACAACATAAGCAAACTATCCCACAGTAACATTAGAGGAAGCGGCTTACACTCAAACCAAGACTGCAATATCAAGGCATTGTTCCAAAAGACAAAAACCAACAAAAAAAACAATGAATTATACCCTAGTGTACTTACATCAGCATAATACACAGAATCAGCAAGCTCCGGTGGTGCAAGAGTACCATACTTTGGGTGATGACATAACCATCCATACAGATACTTTAAAGCAACAGTCTGTTCCAATTCTGAACTTTCAAACAGTATTATTTGTTTGACACTCCAAAATTTTAATCTCATCTTGATTAAAGCGATAAGCTTTCACTGGCCATTTGTATGACTCACACCAAGAGCAAGAAGTACATCCAGATTGGTAGGATCGGCCTCCTGAGCACGCATCATTGCTGCAATAGCCTGTACAGAGATATCTAATCAGTGAACTACATTTTGTCTACAAAGCCAAATATATGGACCCCAGTAAAGACCACATAAAACTGCAGATGCATTAATCAAGAATAACAGAAGTATAAAATGGTCTTGCATAATCCATGTAAGTCTCAAGATTATGACAAGCAGACACATTAACCATCCAAAACAATTTGCAATAAATGTGAAACATTACACTTCATAGGCTTGATATAGACATGGTTTAAGATGGAACCTTATCCATTCAAATTAATTTTAATTAAGCCAAAAAGGTTTTGACATGGTTCAAGAATAAATAGAAGCGGATGATAAGTGAAATGTAATGCACTAGTAGTTCATGTGACAACAAATGATAATAGGTTAGATCCAGAACATTAGCAGCCAGGCAAAGACTGCGGCCTTAGATCTGGAACTCTGACTGAAGCCTCAGGCCACTAAGATAAACATCGTATCAATCATATTGCAAACTTCAATGTTTAAACGAAAAATAGCTCCTTCTATCCCTTTCCAGTAAAAGTTTTCATATAAAAGAAATGAACATTGCATGGTACACCAAAGTGGCTATATCAAGCCAGCAAATACAACACAAAATGCAGCGGTACAAGAAAACAGATCCTTCATTTTCAAAAGGTTTTCTTGCTTGCTAAATCAATAGGTTGTTCTCTTTCCTAAAATATGATAGTATTCACAGGGCATTAGACATGATTCAAAATTATTTAGATTCAGGTGGAATAGAAAGGTAAATGGTCAACCTTGCCAGGCAAAGAATCATGTTGAGTATTTGTTTGTTATGGTCGAGTATTTTGAGATAGTTATATGTAGCTAACTTTGAGTATCATATTGAGATGGAAATGGTTAATATGTGTATGAGCGTGAATGTGTTGATTTGTTGAATGGATGAAAAGGAATCGGTATGTTTAAGCTAGCATAAAGTTGGATAATTTCACAATTTAGTCCTTGGATAATTTCGACAATCATGGATGAAAAGGAATCGGTATGTTTAAGCTTGGGGAATCCGTGATGCATTGTACAATAATCGACCTTGCGAACAAACCAGATTATTAGAAAACCAAAATACAATTACTACTGCTTTGACAGACAATATTATACGATATCAAATAAAAGAAATATGGGTTTCAGGTTAAACTGGCAACTAATCCTGTTTAACCCGTACATTTAACAGAATTTTAACAATTTATACAAAGGCACAATTGCTTAAACAATTTCACTAGAAATGAAGTTATGTGGTCCTAATTGAACTTTAAGCATTATATCCATAAAAGAAATATGGGTATCAGGTTAAACTGGCATCTAATCCCCATTTATCTCAAGTTTTAGGGCATTAAAGAATGAATTTAAGCCATGGGAGAGTGCATAAGAACATTAAATTTGAAAAGAAAAGATATTGGGATAAGAACATTACCGTGCAATACAATGAAGGGAATAGCGTGTCTATTTGGTATAAGAATCAATGTAATAGAGAATATGAATAATAAAGTAGTTGACTGTAAAAGAGAGGCCATCGCTGGTGAAATCTTGCAGAACCAGAATTTCTTTCTTTCCCAAAGCATCCAACAAGAACAACCACACCGACATCCATAGATTTGAAAAGACGAACCGAAACAATATTTCCTAGGGCTGAAAACCCAAAATCTATGGATGAAGCAAGTGATTTCAATATCACAATCACAATAAAAAAATTAAAAATAAAAAGCAGAAACGATTGAGAAGGAAAAGATGAAAACGGATTAGAGAGGAAAATTTTGAAGAGAAAGAGATGGTGAAGAAATGGAAAGGAAGGGGATTTGAAAAGACTGATGAAAACGGGCAGAGGGGCTCTTCTCCTGCCAACGGTAACTATTGCTATTTAATACACTCATTTAATAAAGTGATAATTGACTTATTTACTTTTCAAAATTTCATTTAATACACTTTAATATTCTCAATGTCTAAATATATTTATTTTTAAAATAATACTATTTACTATATCAAATATATAAAGAGTTAAAAAAGATAATTAAAATATGATAAATTAATGATGTTAAATGTTGTCACTAAACAAAGAGAAGCCTAAAATTTAAGGCGGTTCTTAAGCATTTCAAACTAAAAATATCAATTTTTTATTACTCATATATTTTTAATATAAATACTTTAAACTTTTCTAGCAATTCAATTAGAAAAATTAATAAAATATATATCTAAAAATATAAAGGAGAATATAACCTAAAATTTTAAACTATAAAGATAAATAGATATAACTATCTATTTGAAAACAAGTGATTTTAATTTATTATTTATAAATTTTAAATTGAATTATATTATTTGATTGATTATTAGAGTTATCTACATATTAAATTGGATTAGACTTTATAAATAGTCCATATATACTGGTATAATTAAGCTTTGTAAGTCTATATTGGGTATGGAATTACGGGTATTTTAGTTCTATTAATTTTATTTTATTTAATATATTAGCCTGATTTATTCAAAAAAAAATGATGCAAGTATGACAGCTTATACTACAATGGACGAAACGAGCATATCAATGAGATTGCACTTATGGATTGGGGGATACTATAAAATATAAGTAAAGGAGGAGACAGAAAGCATAAAAAATTTTAAATATAATGAAATAGTGGCGTGTCTTCTAAAACCTCTAATGAAGACAATATCAATGAGAAGCTCCTAAATAAGATTCACAATCCAATGAATATAAATAATCACAAAGTAAACCTATGACTCAGAAGGCTGTACCTTCTGAACATCGTTCGTGTAGTATTTCGGTGCCAACTCTAGCAAGAGCCCCATCTGATCCCTGGCTTATTCCATAAATTGATGCCACCACAAATACAAAACTCTAATGTATTTTCATTGCAAGCATAAACCAATTGATTGGACCCAAAAACAATATAATAACCTTTTAAGCTCATTATCTTCTTCCGTAGCCTTTTAAAAGGCTTCAACATCTCCTTCCTTCACCATAACTGCACCATTGATCTTGGTCAACTTAATTTCTTCGACATCAATATTTACATCCCAATTTATAAATCACAATTTCTTAAAATAGAGGTTCTTTTAAGTTCTATAAAACTAAAAATAAAATACAAAAATTTCCTTTACAATTTTTCTAGTTCACCCTTCTAACATTCCTTTAAACAATTTAATAATCTTATAAATGTGCTAGTGGATTGTAAGAAATATACAATAAAGATTTATTTAGTTTTCTTTTAATAAGAGTGTTTTCTTCCAAAAAAAAAAATACTCTATTTGGACTTGAAAATGTCTTCAATTATAATTATAAAAAAAAAAAGAAAGATAAATGATCAACTTATTAATCACCTTTCCCTCCCCGTTTTACTTTTATGGAAAACCAAATTGGCCCCTCATTCTTGGTAGTGAGCATGTACTATAGATCTAGATCTAGCTGCCATTTTGTAACCAATGGCCATGTCTGAAAATTGCTTATTGAAAAAGAACAAAGTTCATGCCTGAAAAAGGGTACCATGCTATGTCATTTATACATATTAATAACATCAATTCAATTAGAAAAGCCCAAAAAATTTGAGATTCCAAATTCAAGCTCATATATTGATTTGACTGTGATAATAGCTATTGATATAATATTTGATGTTTATACATTATTTTAGAAAGAAAGAAAGAAAGAAACTTGTATAGGTGCTCTCCTCTGCTGATGAAAGTTGGAAAAGTGTGGGCCATTAAAACAAGTAAAGCCTCATAGCATAGCAAGATATTGCCATCAATCTTTTTGCACTAATAAACCTCTTGGTTGATAGAAAACATTATTCACATTCATGAGGACCGATTTTCATTATTCGGTTCTGCATCATCTTCTAGATCATCCTCATCTTCATTGGGAATGTCTTCGCTGTAATCATCTAATGAACCAACAGGAAAAACGATGTCACCTTAAGAAATTTAATGGATTAATCAACGTGGACGAGGCAAAGTTAATAGCATTACGTATGATATGCACAAAGCTCAAAACATTAGGCGCATTCAATGTTCTACCTTGATTGAAAGCAAATGATC
Organism: Gossypium arboreum; assembly: GCF_025698485.1. NCBI lineage: Eukaryota > Viridiplantae > Streptophyta > Magnoliopsida > Malvales > Malvaceae > Gossypium > Gossypium arboreum. Next base: position 131,743,759 of record NC_069079.1, on the reverse strand, counting down.
AATTATCTATCCCATTAAACTATATGAGAGAGCATCAGCACCATATTAAAGACAAGAAGCAAAAGGTATTCCTAGATTCATGTATACACTAGGTTTGACTGCATCACAATGAATCTAGATACCTGCAAGAACTTGCGCCATGGAAGGCATTTATCGAGTGCAAGAAATTTTGTCACTCGACCACCCTCTTCATGTTCAACAAGAGCGGTCAATTTGCAGTGCAAGTGAGCTGAAAACCAATACGATGGTCTGAGTTTTTCAAGCAGCTGAGCAGCAGGTTTGCTTCCAAGAGTTCCTTGCTGGATCTAGGAAATATGTTTCAACCAACAAGCAACCAGGAATGGTCAACAAGAAAACTGAAGACGCTTGATATGAAGATTTTCATTCTATCACACATGTCCATTTCCACCAATTGAATATAATTACCTCATCTTTGAAATATTTTTTGCAGCAAACAAGTTGTTGCCAGTTCCCATAATCAGTGCTGCTGAGCAGCCAATCGTGTGAAAGGAAAAAATCTATCAGTTCCTCTAGGTGCATGAGCTTGTGAACATCGTACTCCCGAGCATGATACACAGACCTGTGTCCTGCTCAAGGAAAAGCTAATTCATTTCAGTTTCAAAGCTTCGATTCTCCACCCTAAATAAGAATCAATATAACATATCTGACGCTTGCAGTAAATATACAATCACCATTAAAAGAACTCCAGAATAAACATAGAATAGACAAGTAAAAGAACTTCATACCCATCCTAAACAATAATTACGCGCATTGTAAAATCCGGAAAGTCCACTGATACGGATATTGCCAAACTTCACAACCACAGCATACCCCAAGAAGTATATATTAGGTGCTGCCCATCCCCCATAGTACCTAAAGTTTACACATTTCAATAGCAGAAGGTAAAATTCAAGGCCTTTTCATAAAAGAATCAGAATCCCCAAGCTAGAACATATGAAGAAAAGGGGGTGACTTACGATTCCCATAAATAATTGGAAGCTTCATGATTTCCAGAATAGTATTTCCAGAATGACTTCATCTCCCTATATTTTGGGGCCAAATTAAGGCTATCCATATCTTTTTCATTCCTGACTGCCTAAGTTGCAAAAGAAAAAAAAATTAAGTTCATATAAAAAATGGGTATTTGGAAAGTGACAAAATTTCGTATAAAAACAACAAATTGGAGAAAGTGAGAGTGTAAGAGAAAGAACCTGGAAATCACCATAACAAAGGAGGAGGTCAATTTTGATGTTGCGAGTGTTTTCAATGTATTTAATGGTGTCATAGACCTTGTCGAGATCTCCATGCATGCACCCTTCCACTGCTATCTTCATCGTTTTGAATTGGACACAATACTGTGGTAGGGTTTGAGAAAAACATAAAACCTTAGGTTTTTTTCTTAATGACTTTATCCTCTAAGGGTGAAAACAAAAAACCATGACAAAAACACACTGAAAATAGAAGTAAAAAGAAGCATATATCTGAAACTAAAACAAGAATGAAAAGGGTGACGGCAGGATTAACAATAAAAGAGCCATGGACAGATGGAAAGACAGGAGACCAGATACCGAAAGAAAATATCTGTTAAATTAAAAAAATGGAGATGAATGCGACGAAATGAGAATGTTTTCAAAAATTCCAATACCGTAAGCGGTTTCAACTTCTATTTATTATAGATTTTGCACCTGCAAAAGAGATAGAAAGGAATCCATGAATGTATACAGAGGGCAAGAAAGATACTAACTAAAAACAGTTATTTATGGACAGGAAGAGTACTACATATCCCAGGAAGCAGTTTTTTATCCACGAGACCAGTAGGCTATCTGGACTGTCACATTAGAAAGAAAGACAGGAGAAAAAGTTTAAAGCATTATCTTAAGTGAGATAAAAGGGAAAGGAAAGAAGAGACTTTACTAAAACTAGAGACTTTACAAAATGAAATGGCAAAGACAAAGACAAAGTACGAGTGATGATTCATACCTGAAATCAGTCACCGATGAAGCAAAGAATTTCAAAAAATCACATAAATCAGAAATGGAAGAGAAAACCTAGTGTAGCGTCTTTCTGTGTTTTTTTTTTTTTTGGCATTCGGTTACGCAAAACTAGAAAAAAAATGAGAGGAAGAAATTCAAAACAGACAGAGAGAGAGAGAGGGAGTCGACGAATAAATGGGGTGCTATGGATAGAAGAGATAGATTTGAGGATTCAAATTTCGAATAATGGGAAGGAAGCTGACCTTTGATCGGAGGTAAGACGCCGGAAGGTGTTGATGGCGCGGCAGTGTCTGGGGTTTGTTACGAAAGGGCAAGAAAGGAAGGGAAAGAGAATAAAGAAAACGAAAGAGAGGATTAACAGAGATCAAAGAATGGAAAAACAACAGAGAATAAAAGGGGAAATAAATAAAGGAAAATAAATTTAAAGAGGTGGATGAATAGGTGAAGAAATGGGGAAGCTATGAACGGAAGAGAGAGAACTTACTTTTCTAAATCCCCATGTGACAACGGTAACATTTATGGTAATTAATACCTTCTTTAAATTACTTTTTTTTTTTTTGAGGAATTAAAGACAAAGAAGGTAAAGAGACTTAGGAAAAAAAGTGGGGAATCGGGATATTCCGAGAATGGGATATACCCACGCCGGGATATACCAATATGGGTTTCATTTTAGACCATAAAAATCTATTACTGACCAATCAAATAAGCTTTCATCTTTCCATCGAGATTATTGTTATTTCGAACGAATTATTTTTCCAAAATATGTTGAGACCTATATATTAAAAACAAGGTGATTTAATTTCTGATCACATACCCATAAATTTTCATTTAGAAGGATTGACCATCTCAGAAATATGCAAAAGGAAATGAAGACATAAAGAAAGAAATGCAGTTCCCTTTACATGAATGTCAAGACAATGAGAGAACAGTGAAGGATATAACAAACCTGGTTGGCGTAACTGATACCCATGTTTGCCCAAGCACGCACATAGTTTGGCTTCAAATCTAGTGCCTAAAGATCCAGACATAGACCAAAAGACTAAATTCAATAGTGCTGCAAATATGGCCACCACAGGCAAAGGGAAGTTTATCATCAAATAATTTTAAATGGACAATCTCAGTAACAGAGGCTAAACAAATCAAACTGCATATGCAAGATCTGAACGCATTAAAAAGGGTATTTTGAAAGAGATGATCAAGGGTATATGTAAATTGAGGAAGTGCATAATCAAATCATCTAAATTAACAAATAGCTTCAACAAATCAAATAACTAATTACATGGAGCTTAATAGAAGAGCTAGTTTGTTTTCTAAGGTCCAACTAGGTGCAACATGTTATTTGGAGAATCTTTTTAGCAGCCTAAGGTTACAAAGATGGAGCAAGTAAATAATTCAACCCTATAAGAGAGCTGTATAACTATCCCACAGTAACATTAGAGGAAGCGGCTTACACTCAAACCAAGATTGCAATATCAAGGCATTGTTCCAAAAGACAAAAACCAACCAAAAAAACAATGAATTATACCCTAGTGTACTTACATCAGCATAATACAAAGAATTAGCAAGCTCCGGTGGCGCAAGAGTACCATACTTTGGGTGATGACGTAACCATCCATACAGATACTTTAAAGCAGCAGTCTGTTCCAATTCTGAACTTTTCAAACAGTATTATTTGTTTGACACTCCAAAATTTTAATCTCATCTTGATTAAAGGGATAAGCATTCACTAACCATTTGTATGACTCACACCAAGAGCAAGAAGTACTTCCAGATTGGTAGGATCGGCCTCCTGAGCACGCATCATTGCTGCAATAGCCTGTACAGAGATATCTAATCAGTGAATTACATTTTTTCTACAACGTCAAATATATGGACCCCAGTAAAAACCACATAAAACTGCAGATGCATTAATCAAGAATAACATAAGTATAAAAAGGTCCAGCATAATCCATGTAAGTCACAAGATAATGACAAGCAGACACATTAATCATCCAAAACAATTTGCAATAAATGTGAAACATTACACTTCATAGGCTTGATATAGACATAGTTTAAGATGGAACATTATCCATTCAAATTAATTTTAATTAAGCCAAAAAGGTTTTGACATGGTTCAAGAATAAATAGAAGCGGATGATAAGTGAAATGTAATGCACTACTAGTTCATGAGACAACAAATGATAATAGATTAGATCCAGAACATTAGCAGCCAGGTAAAGACTGCGGCCTTAGATCTGGAACTCTGACTGAAGCCTCAAGCCACTAAGATAAACGTAATACCAATCATATTACAAACTTCAATGTTTAAACGAAAAATAGCTCCTTCTATCCCTTTCCAGTAGAAGTTTTCATATACAAGAAATGAACATTGCATGGTACACCAACATGGCAATATCAAGCCAGCAAATAAAACACAAAATGTAGCAGTACAAGAAAATAGATCCTTTGTGTTCAAAAGGATTTCTTGCTTGCTTAATCGATAGGTTGTTCTGTTATCTAAAATATGACGGTATTCACAGGGCATTAGACAAGATTAAAAATGATTTAGATTTAGGTGGAATAGAAAGGTAAATGGTCAACCTTGCCACGCAAAGAATCGTAACCAAAGATGTTGAACAGATGGCTGAACTAGACAAGCAGTCACATCTGTTAATAGAAATTCTTGTAGTATTAAAGAACACAAAAACAATGTCTTTTGGTGTAAGAATACACATGAACTATCCAACTCTGACAAACTAGAGCAAAGTGGATTACCTGCTGGTCATCATCATTTTCAGCATGGGTTATTCCTAGCAATCTCCAACCTTCAGCATTCTCAGGATTTTTCATAACTTCAGCCTCTAGGGCAAGCACTGCTTCACTCAAAAGTCCTTTCCTGAATAGCTCTTGACCTTTTAAAGGATTTTGATGACCAACATATGGATTCATATCAGAAAATACATAGACACCCCTTAAAGCGTCCGACCGCTGAGGAACCTACAAGTTTTCACAACCAAAACAATCATGTAGAAATAAGAGAGGTTATAAAGTGAACTTCTTCAAGGCTACCACACTTACTCATCATATGAATTTGCCCAGTTATCAGACGAACTATCTCCCAAAGCCCCCTCACCAACTTGACAACCAAATTCTTCTGCCCAGTCATCAACATGCAACTTTGAGAATTCATTGACCCATTGATCATCGACAGACTCTTGTTGCAATCTTTCAGCACCAAATTCATTGGCCCAATGGTGAGGTTGACGGAAAACCTATTAACCATCAAGTCAAGAACATTTAATGAAACGAAGAAAATTAGAATATTTCAAATAAGAATAAGAGCTTCGCACGGTTTAAGAGTCTCAAAATAATACATAACACGCAGAATCAGTAGTCGCACTTTGTATCCTGAATAAACAAATCAAAAGACCCTAGTTGTTCTCATACAGTAGCAAACTCCTCAGCCCATTGATCAGGTTGAAAAAAATCAAAGAACCACCAACCAGAGTAGCAGATTCTGTATAATAAGAACATTTATACAAATTACAATGTTTTTAGCTGGTTTAATACCAAACAGAGATATACAATTACAAGAATCAACAGTGACAGTTTATCTTCTAACTTATTATAATCAATAAGCTCTCACTGCTCAATTTAGTAGCAAACTCCATGACCCATTGGTTTGGCCCAAAGAAATACTAAGAACCACCAAAACGGTGAGTAGCATATTTTATAAATAACAAATATAGATATTTAAAAGTTCAACTGAAGATGTAATAATACAGAATCATTAGTCATTCACACTTTATTTGCTAAATTATAGTAGATATATATAGAAAATACCACTAACCAAAACATCATTATCATCTGGGACATTCTCAAATCATCAAAACTAGTTTCAACCACCTAGGGTTGGTGAATGAGATTACTACCTAAGGTCAGTGATGTTAGTTCCATTTTAGTCTACGTAGGCAAGGCAGAAGAAAAAAAGGAGGAAACTGTCAAACTGCTAATAGGAATTTATGAGGAGGAAACTGTCAAACTGCTAATAGGAATTTATGACTGATTATCAGGACATATTAATCTATAAGATTCTTTACCTTCCACAATATCTCTACTTGCCTCATCATGAGCAAATTCATCAGCCCAAGAAGCACCTCCATTGTACTGTTGCTGATATTCTGTTGCCCAGTTCTCTGATGCTGGTTTGACCTGATTATCATCAATGATAAGTTCACCACGACTCATCTTGGATACAAATTGAAGAAATTTTGAATTCTGCATGCCCCAAAACATACAGCAGATAAGTGCATATATTAACTCATGCATAGAAAGGATGATATCATTAAGAGCTATCTTGACACATTGCAAGTATTTAGCCAAACAGTTTTAACAAACCCGAAACTTAGGATCACAGTTTTGAGAGAGTGTATGTGCAAGCATCCTAGTCTGCCGAAACTTAGGATCACAGTTTTGAGAGAGTGTAAAAAGCTTTTTACCGTTGGGTTTTATTTATTATACCTTTTATTTTTTAAAACAGCTTCTTTTCATTTCTAGTCAAACAAGGCCAAATTAAGTTAAAACTTTTCTTGGTCTCATAATTCAAATTGGGGAAAAAGATATCAAAAGGATCTAAAATATTAACCTCCATTTTGAGGACTTATGGGTAAAAGCTTATAAAACGCTCTTAAATTTAGTTAAGCAAATATGTTTCATAAATAAAAAACCAAAGAGGCTGCAAGGTTAGGATTATTGGTATGAGGAGAAGCCCCACGAGCAGTTGCTACAGAAGTTTGGCTATATTTTATTTCTTTCGTAACAAAGAAATATCAGTACTCACTATTGCACTGAAAAAATTTGTAATTAGCTTTGAATTTTGCAACAGTGATGGCTTTAAAACTTTCGGCCAATGGAGCAAAATTCAAAGCTAATTAAAAAATTTCAGACAAAGACATTTCAGTACCAATATGTAGAATTAAAACATCAGTAGCACAAGTCAACCAAAACTCGAACACCAAGTAAGAACAGACAGCGCCAGGACATGGAAATACCAATGATCGCACAGAGAACTCAATAAAACAGAACAAATATCACCATCAAGCCATGAAAATACTTCCCTCCAAATGCCAACCTTACCTAATACATCTGCTATCTCATTTCCCTGAAAACATTTGACCAGCTGACTGACCAATTAATGAACCTAATAATTTCAAGGCATAAGGCCACTTCCACGTTCATTTCTTAGAATCCATCCTCTTAAATACAATCAGCATCCCTCAAAATTCCAACAAATTCTCATCTATTGCCCTTAGCAAGACCGCTAGTGAAAATAAATTAAACAAAAATAAAAAACACAGCCCGTTATATAGACAGCTATTAAGACAAACAAAAGAACTTCTACTCTCTCATTCTAACTTAGAATGTGCTACCCCACAAGTCTCCATGCATTACTTTAGGCCAATAATGGGCTACTTATCAAAATGCACAACGACGACGTAACTTCTCCAACTTATTAGGCAGGGGGTGTTTGCATTTCTATCCATTTTAAGATAAAAACGGAAAAGGTCAAAAGTAGTGCCTTTTGAATTGTTAAAAGTTCCAGGTCACGACCAGAATTTGGTCGAGGGAAATTTATTTTAAGAAACAAATACAAAAAATATATATAAAATGAGCATCACCTGTTGCAAGAATCAAGCCATAGCTCAAGAAGGGAAAAATAGGGCCTGATTTCTAAAAGATCTTTCCAGCTTACAAATAGGCAGTGACTTAATCCGCAGAATTTAAAATCAGAAGTAAAAAGGAAAAAGTTCAGCACCTTATCATTTTCATACACCACAGTAGCTGGGATTTCCTTATCCCGGTAATTCACATCGAAGTGAAAAGGGAAGCAACATTTACTGTCGAGAATTATTCTAAAAAAAATAGAATTCTTTTTTTTCTAAAATAAGACATTGATGAATAGGAGGAGAAGGAGAAACATAGGCCTGGGCTGACATGGGAGTAGAACCAGAGGGAGCAGCAGCTAGGCAGCTTCTTTCTAAGTCATGAGGGAAGATGCCAGAGGCAAACGGGTTAAGTGAGAACTCAAAACAAACAATGGGCTCTTCTTTATTTCATCATTCATCTATAAATATAATCACTAACCCTAGTTTCTTGCCTTTTTTTTGCATCGGGTGAAAATTTTATGTAAAAATTATATTTAATATAAATTTGTGTAAACCGCACAGTTAGGTCTGAAGCAGGGCAGTGATAAACAGTGATAAATAGAAATTTGTGTATATTTAATATAAATATAAATCACTAACCGCACAGTTAGGTTGAAAGGTACTCGCCACATATGACAAGCTCACTTCCATGCATACATAGCTAAAGGATAAGCATTGTATAACTTATGCATATTATAAATAATTACTGACATTCCTCAAGCTTTGGAGGGATAAATATCATGAGCATTCTCCATTGGCGAGTACCTTTCGACCTTTTCAGGCATACCTCAATGAAGGTACAATTATATAAGTAATTACAAGTTTTTCAGGGAAAAATATTGTGCAAAGTTCAAGCACATATTTCCAGGAACTTAGCTTTTAATGCATACTTCTACTTCTCAAACACCTTGCACATTTATACTTTGCCTCCAAGGCTTCATGCATTCATACTTTGAATGTTTGCACCTTGCCTTCAAGGCCTTGTGCGAATTTCACAACAATCAAATCAAAAACTTCGCAAAAATTTCCTCCAATTTTACGAAACAAAGTAGGCAGAAAATTTTCTAGACAGAGCTTGTCCAGAACATAGAGACTTCACTAATACTTTTTGTCTCAGGTAAGGTTACTTTATAACCTTCCCTTCAACTGAGGGCAATTGTTACACATATCCTCACTTAACATACCTTCACCAGACCTCAACAATTGGGACAACCCCACCAATCACCACCCTCTGCCCAAGGCCACGACACGCCAAGCTAAACCACTCTGTTGTCACTACTCTTTATCCTCGTTACATCAAATCACATAGCCACCCTAATACTGCACCCCTTTGAATAACAAGCCCACCAATAAAACAAGGACACATGGCTTATAAGTGTTCCCCTTAAATACTCCAATAACAGCCTACGTCCAATACGCTTTCATTGGAAAAGCGTTTTACAGGGAGCAATTTCAGCCATGTCAGCTAAAAACGTGCCCTATAAGACACATTTTCATTAAAAAGCCTCTCTGCTCAGATGATTAAATGTTAGACCTGATTTATCATTTAATATAAAGTGGTTGCAAAACAATTAATTAAAATGTTTATAAAAATATTGTGATACATATTAAATAATGTTTTTACTTGTTGAAAAAGGGAAAATCAAGAGAATAAAAGGGAAAGGAACAAGAAAATGTTTCCATTTATTTTCTGCTAATCAGTTTGGGTTTTAGGGTAGATACTCGTATAGTTGATAGAACATATCTTCACTATAAAATCTCATAAATAGGACTGAAAGATTTGTAAGAAAATGTCCTTAAACTAAAACAGAGATGAAAACTTGTTCTAAAGATGAAAACCACAATACCCACCGAAATAAAAGAAGAGAAGCATATAAGAAAAAATTAGTCGAAGTGAAAATCATACCTGAAATTACAATCCGATGAAGGGTGGGATGTCAATATCCTGCTGTAACAAGTGTGTTTTTTTGGCACGTGGTTATACAAAAGCTTAAAAAAAAAAATCAAAGAAAAAAAATGGAAAGAGACCCAGATAGAATCTGCGTATTAAAGAAAGGGAGGAAGAGAAAATTAAAAAAAAAAAAAGAAAAAGAAGTTAAAAATCCTATCATTGACCTTCGAGTGATCCATTTTCCATTCACGGATTTCATACATGCGGAGCAGTATTCCAAACGTCCATATATCTGTGCATATTACAAGCAAAGCTCATGATGCTTTAAAAGAAAAACTGCTTGAACAAGATAGGATAACTTGGTTCTAATATGTTACCTGTAAAGTCAGATATAAGAGTTTCACATGAACATTGTACTTGTTCGATACATGGTGAGGAGGAACACAGAGTTCCATCTTGTGTCAACATGTTTCAAGCTGAAGGAATGGCTAGCCAAGGTTGCGGTAGGTCCAGAAATACAGAGTCAGCCAACCCAGAAAACTGATCGGGAAATCCCTCACCCTGAATATCTCGGACTCCCACAGTGATTAAAGTGCTTATTCCAGTCCTCTCGAAGTCCTCTCTGTTGAAGGAGTGAAAAATAGTAAAACATTCCTTCTTTCGCGAACCAAGACAGAAGAATCAAAGAAAAAAAAAAAATAACCATCCTTGAATCTTTCTATTATCAATTAGACAAACAGAAATATAATGGGATAAAATATGCATCATAAATGAGTCCTACGCAAGATTCCATAAAACTGAGATAATTTTGAGACTACGAAGCATGACAGCAACAGACTGTCGTATTTCTGTACCAAAATTTACTCCCCAATACAAAAATATTTATCACATATCCAAAGTTCCATAAAGAATAAACTATCACCTAGAATGCCAGGAAGACTTCTTTACTTCTTTACTTTTCACTCGCTCTCCCAAAATGGAAAACCTAAGGCTTTGCTCGATTGCAGAAATCTAAAAGAAAACAGCAAACGGGACCATGTTTCCAACAAAGCACATCATTATTTTCATTTGACACTAGTATCCCATGAATGCAAAAATGGAGATTACCCCTTTAAGATAATAGGGTACCTAAAAAATGCCAGGCTACCTATATTTCCTCCGCAAGAACTTTCGTGCAATAAAATAGCGATGACAACTCTTCTTACTTTGCCAAACCAAAGCCCTGCCATCTTATTATACCAAATTTGTCAAGCAGGAAAATATACCTTCAAACAAGTGAAAAAGCATCTTCTCAAACTAACAAAACAGAACTGTATGAATATTAGTTATGTTATTGATTAGGATATATCATTATTGATATATTTCCTTCAATTGTGGATTATATTCCTATTATTTCACTGTAAAACAAGATATGAGTAATATATTTAAAAATAGTTAGGAGATAAAATCTTTTAAATATCCTGTAATAAATAAAAAATATCCTGTAACATATTTAAGTGGGAATATTTCCCACTGACAAGCTTTTGACTTTTAGAAGCCAAGGAAGGAAGTTCAAGCCGTCTCAACTCTATAACCCACACCACACACTGTTAATCTTTATCTATCTTCTTATACACTCACCTCATTCATTCCACTATTACCAAAATTGCCACTCATTTTAAACCTTGTCCACCGTACACCCTACCCTCTAGTTTCCTTGTAAGACCTAAAATCACCCATTTCTGATGGCCTTTTTTTGTAAGGCTCAAGTTAGATAATGCAGTTTCATTAGAGATTTAGAGAGATGATAGCTCCTGCTTCAGCTTCTCATTTAAAAATTCAAGGCAAAAGAAAAGAGACAAAACATTGAAGGCAAAAGAATTATACACAATCTTAATAAGGCTTGCTAGAGAAAAACAAATCAAATCAGTGGAAAAGAAACCAAACTAGTGCAATGGAGGAAACCAAACCAGTGGAAAAATGAGAGGTAATGAACAATTGCCTGCAACTAAATACAAAAATCTTACGATAGATTGGTGATCAGGTTATAATCTCTCTGTCCAATCAACTATCAACATTATGAAGGGGACCCTTAATTTAAATTGCATAAAACAGATGAAGATAGGTAGTTTTTAAGGAGAATTACCATCCAACATTAGCAAATAGAAACCCAACTATCTGCTGGCTTCAAAATGTAGCGATAGACTAATAACAAAGAAAACCAGTAGATTGTAGAGAGATACCTTGGATTTGATATGAATGGCCGACGTCCTCAAAAGAGAAACCTTCGATTTCTACATAATTAACAATACCAAAGCAAAAGATGAGTAATTTGGATTTTTTTAAAAATAAACCAATAATACAATTCAAATATGAAACTTAAAAAGAAAACTCTCATTGTAAGATCAAAAAAGGCAAATATACTGTATTCTTCATAAGAAAGAAAACAACACCTAGTTAACATCTAATGCAACACAATAACCACTCGAAACTACTTTGTAATATACAACAACCTTTTCAGTTAAATTGCATCCCTAATTCTAGCCATGCCATGCATTTAGACATTACCTGAATATTTCAATCAAAATCCATTTCCAAATCATGTAAGTACCAGCACACAAACAATTCCAACTAAGTTCATTGATGAGCTCCACTCAACTATTTTAAAGAAAATCAACCCCAATACTTACTGATGAGTGAAAGCACCTAGCAGTGTGAAAGAAAACCAAATATGCATTGATCCATGGACGGACTAATATGCACCACCTTAGCACTAGATAAAATGCAAGACTTTTCACTCTAAATATGACCATGTTCTAGTTAAAATTGATGTTAATTGAGCCCAGTGTCTCTTACTTTCGATTCTATTAGAAAACACACAATTTTATCTAGACTTTTCACTCTAAATATGACCATGTTCTAGTTAAAATTGATGTTAATTGAGCCCAGTGTCTCTTACTTTCGATTCTATTAGAAAACACACAACAATGCCATACAAACTGCATTTTTCCTTGAAAAAAGAAAATCAAACAGCAATTGTATAAGGAAAGTGGCCTTATATATATATTAACTGAAGATTAAATGAAAACAGCCAAGTGTTCAAGTAATTGGAAACAGCTATTCCCTGACCTTAAATATATAAAAAACTGTAGATTAAAGGATATCAACCTCATTTAACACTCAAGATCAAACTTACCAGTAAACAGAGAGTAGGCTTCCCCTAACATACCTATATCTTGACAGTTCAGAAAATTACAGCATAACTTTTTCACATTGTCCTGATCAAATTTCTAAATACATCAAACTTTGGCAACTTAGAACAAACCTAATAAACTGCTCCAACTTGGGCATGGACAGCAAATGTAGATATGGACAACTTTGACCCAAAATTCAAAGATAAAGGTCCAAAAGTGGAACCACTACCAGGGTCTTTTAGTCGTAAGTGTGGAGCTGCCTTATCCTAAGTTTCCCAAACCCCTTTATGCTTCATTTGAGGTTAGAATCTCGGGAAGGCAGGTCTTTTATGAGCGTTAGCACAATTTAGTTGCATCATTGTTGGTGCCAAACCATTTTTTTCTCAACCAACCTATTCTTCCTCTCTGTTTTAAGGTACTATTCACAGTCATTCTCTTTTTCTTAATTGCCAATTTCAAAGCCTATTCCTAAATTTTGGATAAAAATAAATGGTAGAAACTGGCCGAATATGATTCTAAGCAATTTTATACTACCATAACTATTACCATTCCCAGAAAAGAAAAAAAAGCTACCTATGGAACTAATCTATCAACAAGATTTAGGAACAAATTTTAAGTAACACGAACTAGATAAGGCTGAGGATGGTTTACCGAGTGCCAAGATTAGAGTGTATTGAATTTATAAAAGATGTAAATGAAAAAGAAGATTAATAAAAGCCATTGAATTTGAACGAAATCTACGAAGAAGAAAGAGCTGAAAAAAATTCCAATCCACCAAAAATGTCATTGATGAAAGCAAAAGCATATTGGACTACTTACTAGTTCGCAGGTGATGATTCCCCAAAAGCATGATGCGAGCCAATAAAATTCTTTAGTTGAAAAGGAGCACAAATCCGCCATACTGCTGGTTGAGAAAGACAGTGTAAGAAGAGATTGAATCAAAGACATGTGCAAACCTATCTGTCAGAAAACAACAGTTGCAAAGTCCTGTTCAAAACAAATAATTACCATAGGATATATATAAGAACATCATACTAGTAACTCAACCAAGTAAATTGAACAACGGTCTAGCAACAAGCATAAGAAATGGATAAGAAAATGGAAATTAAAAAGAAATATCCAACAATGTCCTTAAAATTTTTCCATAAAAGAGATGAAAACGGTAACAGACTTTAAAAAGAAAAAGAAAGGCAGGCAACAGAGAATGCAAATTGCTAGCAGAAAGAGACGGCCATACCTTTACAAACAAATCCAAAGGTAAATTGAGAAGATACTTGGTTACTTACAGAGAAAGGAAAGGTGAGGAAGGGGGGGATGTTGGCGGGAAGGTCAGAGAAGAGAGGAGAAGGTGTTGCTCAGTTTTTAATAAATCATCTCTAGTAATACATTTTAAAAAGTTATCATATTCTTAATATAATATTATTAAAAAATAAAACAAATCCTAAAATTTAAATTACATTAAAGTTTATTAAAATTAATTTATTTTAAAACAATTGCTTCAAAATTAAATTGTTTTGGTCAAAAATATTTTACTAATCTTTTTAATATTAAATTCAATCCAAAGAAAATTTACTTTAATTTTCACAATTTAGAAAACAACAATCAAATAAAACAACACGCATCAAAGTTATTCCAAACAAAACCATGAGATTGTAGAGAGATACCTTGGGTTTGATATGAATGGCCGATGTCCTCAAAAGAGAAATCTTCGTTTTCTACATAATTAACAATACCAAAGCAAAAGATGAGTAATTTGGATTTTTTGAAAAATAAACCAATAATACAATTCAAATATGAAACTTTGAAAGAAAACACTCATTGTAAGATCAAAAAAGGCAAATATACTGTGTTCTTCATAAGAAAGAAAACAACACTTAGTTAACATCTTCTAATGCAACACAATAACCACTCATAACTACTTTGTAATATAAAACAACATTTTCAGTTAATTGCATCCCTAATTCCAGCCATGCATGCATTTAGATATTACCTGAATATTTCAATCAAAATCCATTGCCAAATCATATAAGTAACAGCACACAAACAATTCCAACTAAGTTCATCGATGAGCTCACTCAACTTTTCTATAGAGATATAGAACTTTTATCAGTAATTCCATTTCATTTATATTATATTCTATATCATTTATATTTTTAAATAAAACAAGGGCTCTAAAGAAATATCTCAAATAACAAAAAAAGACCACAAAGCTCAAGTGAGATCTATGATCTCAGGAGAAAACTTGGAAATTCTTCTTTTCTTGGTGCATGGCCTGACTCTATAGCTGGGGGTTAATAAATCTATAACCTCAGGTTCACGAGTGACATCAAAACTAGGGACATGATCTTTCAAAACTGCAACTTCAGTGCTCAATGGTTTCCCTTTTCTCCATGACTGTTGATCTCCACTGGCCGCTACAAAAGCTGAAAGTTGCTTCTGAATCCAACATTCCTTCTCAGTAATGCTCGTACTGGTGAACAAATGACATCGAATGGCTGCCTGTGATATACTCCAAAAGTGCAAGTGTCCCCTAGCTTTTCATATTCCTCGACAGTAGTTGGTGGTTTCTCTTTTACCGATGGTTGTGGATCTTCATCAGCTTCCACAGTATATTTAAACCGCATGCCCCTCAAAGACTCCTTACCAGCAATGCTCATATCTGCACATCCAGCAGCATTTACCATGGCGAGGCCAGTAGCAATTGAGGTTGCCTTGTTAGGAGGGGGATGAAAGAAAACTAGTGACTCTACATTGCCTACTCCAAGATCGGATGACTTCCCTGGTTTTCTTGTCCCATATTCTTCAATGTGTTCAGATTGTTCATGACAAGCCTCATGAATGATGCTATGCAAATTATCTGCAGAAACAATAACCACTTCATTTGGATATGTTTCTGGAACAGTTTCACATGTACCACTGACTTCGTCATATTCATCCAAGTTATCACAATCATCTTTGCATTCAAACTCATTTGGTTCAGTATAGAAGGGGAGCTCATCCATTGGTGAAACTTTAACTTTCATCTGCTCAGGCAAGCTTGGGCAACTAGCAGAATGATTTGTGTATTTGGTTGAGAAGTAGTTTACCGTGATGTTCAAGCTGATCAAACAACAATATAACACATTGGTTAACCAACGATTGACCTAAACAAAACAGGATTTATCAGGGATAAAGGGCAAGTATATACCTCTGCCAGGCAGGGAGGACGAGCATCATATATGCAAGTTTTATCTTATTGGTGACACCAGAGAAAGATTTAAAGGTTGCAGCTGCTTGCCTCACAGCCGCTGATTCTTGAGGATGCTGCCAGGCCCACTCAAACTGCAGGCATCAACCCATCAGAAAACATTTATATATTACTAATAAGCCATGAGTTAGAACAGTTATTGGAAGTATTACATATAATAAAATAGAACTTTGCTCAGAAAATTTTAAATTTTGGAAGCATTCTTCACCAATCAAGAATGTCTCTTCGAGTGTCAAAAAGCTGCCTTTTCTGCATTTAAAAAAAAATCCGGCATTCTCTATCTCTTGTTGCCTTATGTCTCAATTTAACATACACATTTATATATAGCACTTCATCAACTAAGCTTGGACAACATAAGACAATTAAATTTCACAATAAAGTAGATAAGAACCCAAAAAATCCCCTAAACTAAAGGTTTCCTGCCATAGCCAAATCTCATCTAGAGTGAGAAGATATTCATCTGCAGTCGCTGGAATAAGTTAACCAAATACCATAAGAATAAAAAAGATGATACAAATGCATGAAAACTCAAGGTAGAATATAGGTGTTGAGCCCAACAAAATTCCTTGTTACAACAAGCAAGCTAGGATCCTGAGCGCATGTATACAAGAAAATCAACAAGCACTAAATGATGATACTTGTGAGATAGACCAATTCATAGTCATATAAATGGCATTTCAAGCATAACCTGCCAGTTTTCTACTAAGCCCAAATGGTGATGCAACAGATTCGAATAAAACCATGTTATAGACTATATATAAAATATAAAATATATATTATATATATGACCTGAAGAGCAGATACATTGGTTGGAAAACCATATATGCACACAACCATTTCCCACAGCTGTCGGCTCTTTGTCCTCCAAGCACCCCTCACTATTTCCCCATTGTGCTGTCTTATTCGAGGCAGTGGGTTCACAGTAAATCTGCAATTGGGCAACACTGCCGTTAGATAAATGGTTCAAACTGCAAACTGTTTGGTCAGCTTGAATTTTTCACTAGAGAACCTCATACCAAAGGAAAACAACTGCAAGCTGATATTATTTAAATGACTTATTAAGCCAGGTAGATAGTAGCATCAATTTGTTCATGGTAGTGGTAACGAATCAAACATGAACCAGAAAAGAAACTACACGGAAATTTTGAAGGGAAAAAAGCGAAATTTGAATTTAAAGATCATAACCATGTAAACATCGAGTTAAAATTGAATTTACTCAGATAAACCTCAAAGGGTGTAAATACGAATCTAATAAAAGCCTTGGAACATGTCATGTACCATTCAAAACACTCGAGTGAGAAGTACAGAATCATAAAGCTGAACCTTAAGAGGTAAAATTGGAAAAGATATCTTGCCAAAAAAGAAAATATCAATATCAACAAGCATCCCAATTAGATTATTATTATTATTTTAAAACTAAAAGTACAGACTTTTTGAGAAAACTAAGAAACAGAATGTCACAACTCACAACGAATTAAAAAGACGTATATTACCATCCAGAAAAACTACCAAATAAACTCTACATGCGGCACAACTCCCACCGGGTTCCTAGAACTAAAATCAAGCCAACATAGATGCAGTAAACAATTTACATACGGATGCTTTTTGTTTAGGCAATTAGTATTCTGCTAAGCAAAGATTTAAAAGAAATAGATAATAACACAAAAGCTATAATAGTAAACAGTGGGAAACAAACAATCCAAAAAGAAAGAACATATAGTAGAAGATAAACAAACAAAAATGAAGAACAAGACCGACATCTATAGATCTGAAAGACGGAACGAAACAGTATTTCTAAAGCTGAAAACCAAAAACCCCAAGAAAAATCCACTGAAATACAAGTAAAAAAGCATGGAGCTGAAACTAAAAAAGAGATTGATACCTGAAATGAGTCTCCGTTGAAGCAGCGAATTTCAAAAATCACAAAAACCAGAAACGGAAGAGAAAACTTAGGGTTTCTCTTTCACAAAACTCTCTTCCTTATCTAGCGTTTGTTTTTGGCCCGTGGATACCCAAAGCTAAAAAAGAATGACAGGAAAACGTTGACAAGAGACCGAGAGTGAGAGAGAATCTTCGAAAAAATGGGGAGCAATGGATTGGATAGATATATTTGAGGATTTAAATTTCGAATGATGGGAAGGAACCTGGCCTGATCGGATGTAAGACGCTGGAAAGTGTGTGGAGGAAGCGGCAGCGCTGTGTTAGAAAGGACAATAAAGCAGGAAGAGAAAAAAAAGAAGAAAAATAGTAGAAAAGAGGAGTGAATAAAGGGTGAACCGAACGTGAGAGAGATGAATGAAGAAATAGTTTTTATATCATTTAATTTGAAAACAGTTTGAATTTTATTTTATTTTTCGAAAAAATATCGGACTGGATACTAAAATAACTAAATAAACAGTTTATACACAAAACAGAATAAAACCCATAGTAAGAGAACAAAATAATAATAATAAAGGGCCATCTGACTAACTAAATGAAGGCCCAAAATCAGTCCAGTACATGGGATACAACCTAAGCTCAAAACCAGACATTTGATTACATTGGCCCGTAATGGAATAAGCCCGTAATAGGGCATTCCATTGAACCAAACATGTGTTTAAGGTGGGCCCACGGAATAGGGTTGTACATTAAACCAACAATGGCCTGAATAAAACCCAAAGCAAGGCAACGAAATAATAATAAAAGGGCCCATCAGACTAACTAAATGAAGGCCCAAAACCAGTCCAGTACATGACATGCAACCTAAGCTCAATAACCCAGTAACCAAAACCTAAGAGGTCCACAGCCCCAAATACTCAAACGAAAGCCCAAACACACCAGCCCAACCGTAAACCTTCAGCCTCAAACCCAAGCCCCAAGCCTCAAACCCTTAGAACCCAAAGCCGGATATCCCTGGAACGGGATATACCAAATCGGGTTATCCTTCAGTAGGATATCCCACCACCGGGATATCCTTCGAATGGGATATCCCTAGCAGGAATAACTATGACAGGTATCCCGGTTCAAACACGTAAAAAACTCTGAACCGGTTATCAAATCAGCTGAACCGGGCACCAAAATACTGAACCGGAACAGGATATACTCCGGATAGCAGTTGAATAGCTTCTCCCGCATTGGAATATAATGGGATATCCCTTCGCAGAATAAGAATGAATATTAACAAGTAAAATCTGCTGCGACACAAGCCAACCCAATAACAAGCTAACCAAATATCAAGCTAACCAAATAACACAGTACTTACTAAAACGTCGTCGTGAGAATATTTAAAGTCCAATTCTCTGAAAATATTTAAAAACTCAGTATGATTTAATTAGTGTGTTCTTAAATACAATATTTTTACTTGTTGAAAAAGGGAAAATCAAGAGACAATAAAAGGGAAAGAAACAAGAAAATGTTTCCAGTTATTTTCTGCTAATCAGTTAGGGTTTTAGGGTAGATACTCGTATAGTTGATAGAAACATATGCTCACTATAAAATCTCATAAATACGACTGAAAGATTTGTCAGAAAATGTCCTTAAATACAGAGGGAAACAAACAATCGAAAAAAAGAAAACACATAACAAGCGATAAACTATCAAAAAAATGAGGACATCACAAGATTTAAAAAAAAGAATATAAGCAGTGTCTCATAAGGCTGAACACCAAAACGAATAACAAAAAAACAATGAAAAAACTAAAAAAGAAGCATAAATCTGAAAACTAAAACAGAGATGAAAACTTGTTCTAAAGATGAAAACCACAATACCCACAGACATAAGAGAAGATAAGCATGGGTCTGAAACTAAAAAAGACGTGAAAAGAAAAAAGTTAGTCGAAGTGAAAATCATACCTGAAATTACAATCCGATGAAGGGTGGGATTTCAATATCCTGCTGTAGCAAGTGTGTTTTGTTGGCACGTGGTTACACAAAAGCTGAAAAAAAAAATCAGGAAAAAAATGGAAAGAGACCCAGATAGAATCTGCGTATTAAAGAAAGGGAGGAAGAGAAAATTAAAAAAAAATAAAGAAAAGAAAAGAAAAAGAAGGTAAAAATCCTATCATTGACCTTAGAGTGATCCATTTTCCATTCACGGATTGCATACATGCGGAGCAGTATTTCAAATGTCCATATATCTGTGCATATTACAAGCAAAGCTCATGATGCTTTAAAAGAAAAACTGCTTGAACAAGATAGCATAACTTGTTTCTAATATGTTACCTGTAAAGTCAGATCTAAGAGTTTCACATGACTGTTGCACTTGAACAAGATAGCATAAATGAGTGCTACGCAAGGTTCCATAAAACCGAGATAATTTTGAGACTATGAAGCATGACAGCAACAAAATGTCATATTTCAAAGAATACATCTACCTGAACAGACTTCAGAAATCAACCTAGAATTCAAGCTCAACCTAAGCAGTTTCTAAAATCATATTTCATAACTATCTTTGAAACCAAATTTCATTACAATGCACTCACTAATGAAACTAATAAAGATCTGTAAACCAAGACAATTAGACAATGAAGCATCACGGTAATAAAATGTAGGTCTATGAAGACATCAACTCAAGATAACCCAGTATTCAAGTTTAACCTAAGCAATTACCATATCATATTTCATCACAATGCACTTTTGCAAACAATAAACATTAAGGCTTACCTAGCTCAGGCAGCCCTCTGTTCATGGAAATCAAAAGGTATACACATGTCCCGTTCGAGCCACAGTACATAATCACAAAGCTAATATCCGCAATATAAAGAATCTGAGTCCTATGACTTAGAACCAAAGTCCATAACTCCGGTGTCAGAGCCAATAGGTAAACGAATCCACCTCTGTTGCTGAAAATTATAGAACCAAATGGCTTACCGATCCAATCTGAATGTTTAAATACACCGAAACGATTTTGAAGAACTGAATTCTCGCACACTTTAACAGCTTTCATAGTATCATGCCTCCCATATGCAATAATCAAATCTCCATCTCTAATGCAGTGACTGAAAGATATCTTCATTGAGGAATCAATAAGCAATATCCTTAAAAGACAGAAACACATTCAATTGAATACACAGAAGATGTTGGACTAATATGCAATTTCGGTACCAAAATTTACTCCCAAAAACGAAAATATTTACCACATATCCAAAGTTCCATTAAGAATAAACTATCATCTAGAATGCCAGGAAGACCCGAATTCATTAATATATACAAAAGAGGAAAACAGAAAAAGAGGGAAACAGTAAGCCAAATTCATTAATATTTGAAGATTTGTTATGAAAGCAGAAGAAAAGCGGAAGAAAAAGAAAACAAAAGAGGGAGATCGAGAGAGATAGAGAGAAACGGAAAATAAATGGGGTTAGATGTAGATTGAAGAGATACTTAACAAATGGGGGTAGATGTAGATGTCAGATTTCAGGAAAACGGTAAGCCGAAAGCCATCATTGTAACTTCCTACTTCTTTTTTCACCGCCAATTCCACTTCCTGATATGTTAAAAGAAATGGAGATGGTAGGAATTAAATTCATGCAATCTAATACGATAAAAACCAAAGTCATTAACCAATAGCTTAAAAAGGAAAGTGGACTCAATTTGTTAGTTCCTTCTCACAGTTACATCTTAATTAATTAATCACTTCTTTTTTGGGTAACAATTAATCCCTTCTTTAAATCTTTTTTTTATTTATTTATAAATTAACAAACAACCAAAAAATAGTTGAAAAAATGACACTTACAGTTCTGCACCGGCAGAATCAGGCTTTTGAACTCCAATCTCTGAAGTATTCATTGCTGCATACAAACCAAAATTTACAGGAAAATTTCAACGTTTTATAAAACGCATAAAAAACAATTCTAAGTTCTGAATTAAATTACTATTTTATAAAAAAATACCTTCATTCATTCTCATATGCTTGTGATTCCAGTCAAATTAGATAGCAAAATGACCGACACAGAAAGATCTTGTTCTAGTTCTGAAAATTATAGATGTAAGCTATTTCAATTATCGTTACTCAGACATAATGAACAACTGAGCTGAGTTTGGATCTTCTTTTTAGCCTTAACATAGGGAAATAAATGAAAACTGGAAAATGAAACTTTTAGGGAAATCGATGTTGTACATAAAATTTAGAAAATATTATCATTATTGTTATATTTCCTTCAATTGTGGATTATATTCCTATTATTTCACTGTAAAACAAGATATGAGTAATATATTTAAAATAGTTAGGAGATAAAATCTTTTAAATATCCTGTAATAAATAAAAAATATCCTGAACATATTTAAGTGGGAATATTTCCCACTGACAAGCTTTCGACTTTTAGAAGCCAAGGAAGGAAGTTCAAGCCGTCTCAACTCTATAACCCACACCACACACTGTTAATCTTTATCTATCTTCTTATACACTCACCTCATTCATTCCACTATTACCAAAATTGCCACTCATTTTAAACCTTGTCCACCGTACACCCTACCCTCTAGTTCCCTTGTAAGACCTAAAATCCCCCATTTCTGATGGCCTTTTTTTGTAAGGCTCAAGTTAGATAATGCAGTTTCATTAGAGATTTAGAGAGATGATAGCTCCTGCTTCAGCTTCTCATTTAAAAATTCAAGGCAAAAGAAAAGAGACAAAACATTGAAGGCAAAAGAATTATACACAATCTTAATAAGGCTTGCTAGAGAAAAACAAATCAAATCAGTGGAAAAGAAACCAAACTAGTGCAATGGAGGAAACCAAACCAGTGGAAAAAAGAGAGGTAATGAACAATTGCCAGCAATTAAATACAAAAATCTTACGATAGATTGGTGATCAAGTTATAATCTCTGTCCAATCAACTATCAAAATTATGAAGGGGACCCTTAATTTAAATTGCATAAAACAGATGAAGATAGGTACAAAAGATGATCATGCTTTTCATTAGTTTTTAAGGAGAATTACTACCCAACATTAGCGAATAGAAACCCATCCGCTGGCTTCAAAATGTAGCGACACACTAATAACAAAGAAAACCAGTAGAAAGTTACAACTACACACTTAAATATCAAAAATTCGAGATCCATTGTGCCAATTCGATATTAAAAAAATTGAAACTTAGAAATTAAAAATGAAAGAAGCATACCAGATCAAATTAGATTTAAATTAAATATAAATATCACTGACTCACTTTACAAATACAATAAATATCTAATATTCCAATTAGTACTGCAAGCAAGAAGACAACAAATATTATAAAAACAAAAAATGAAAGCATCAAGTTATTCAAAATCAAATATTAAGAATCACTATCGAAACATTAACTACAATACATACAAAAACAAAACTTTTGGGGTAGAATTCAACAAAACCACTTGAAAAATCACTATCCAAGACCCTAATTATATAAAAAAAAAACAAAGTAGAATTCATCAAAACTACTTCATACTTCAACAACTCGAAACTGAATGCAGACTTTACCATTAGCCGGCTGCGCTGAATAAAACCCTAGGGTAAAAGGAAAAAATTGTAAAAGCAGAAAGCAGAAGAATAAAAGGAGCGGGTTTGGTTTTACGTGCCACTTACATGCCAAAAATGCTACTGAGTTATGGTTGAGTAGTAACGGGTTTGCTCTTTCTTGAAAAAAGAAAAAGGAATACAAATTTAATTTTGCTTTTACTTGAAAGAGATTGACGGGTGGTGACGGGTGGACCGATGGTGACTACATGACTGATGAACGATGATGGTGGACCGGTGGTGACTGCCTGACTGGTGAACGAAGATGGTGGTTGCCGGTGGGTGTTGGATTGGAGAAGGCAAAGTTATTTTGTTAGGGTTAGAGATTTAGAAATTAGCTGTTAGTTTAGGGATTAGATATTGGGGGCAGTTGGAGAGGAAAAGAAAACTAACGGTACGCAATTAGCCATTTGATTCGGGTTGATACAATATTTGATGTTTATACATTATTTTAGAAAGAAAGAAAGAAACCACAACAAAAGCCCACAACCTGAATAGGTGCTCTCCGCTGCTGATGAAAGTTGGAAAAGTGTGGGCCATTAAACCGAGTTGCCAACTTCTCAAATAAGTAAAGCCTCATAGCATAGCAAGATATTGCCATCAATCTTTTGCACTAATAAACCTCTTGGTTGATAGAAAACATTATTCACATTCATGAGGACCGGTTTTCATTTTTCGATTCTGCATCATCTTCTAGATCATCCTCGCCTTCACTCGCCTTCAATGGGAATGTCTTCGCTGTAGTCATCTAATGAACCAACAAAAAAATGACTTCACCAGAAGCCCAAAGACTCACAAACCCCAAGCCCTAAATCAAAACCCCCAAAAGTCATCTGCCATGTGGAAGATAAAAAAAAAAAAAAGCTTTTTACCGTTGGGTTTCATTTATTATACCTTTTATGTTTTAAAACAGCTTCTTCAATGTTTAAACGACAAATAGTTCCTTCTATCCCTTTCCAGTAGAAGTTTTCATATACAAGAAATGAACATTGCATGGTACACCAACATGGCTACATCAAGCCAGCAAATAAAACACAAAATGTAGCAGTACAAGAAAATAGATCCTTTGTGTTCAAAAGGTTTTCTTGCTTGCTTAATCAATAGGTTGTTCTGTTTCCTAAAATATGATGGTATTCACAGGGCATTAGACAAGATTAAAAATGATTTAGATTTAGGTGGAATAGAAAGGTAAATGGTCAACCTTGCCAGGCAAAGAATTGTAACCAAAGATGCTGAACAGCTGGCTGAACTAGACAAGCAGTCACATCTCTTAATAGAAATTCTTGTAGTATTAAAGAACACAAGAACAATGTCTTTTGGTGTAAGAATACACATGAACTATCCAACTCTGACAAACTAGAGCAAAGTGGATTACCTGCCGGTCATCATCATTTTCAGCATGGGTTATTCCTAGCAATCTCCAACCTTCAGCATTCTCAGGATTTTTCATAACTTCAGCCTCTAGTGCAAGCACTGCTTCTCTCAAAAGTCCTTTTCTGAATAGCTCTTGACCTTCTTTTAAAGGATTTTGATGACCAACATATGGATTCATATCAGAAAATACATAGACACCCCTTGAACCGTCCGACCGCTGAGGAACCTACAAGTTTTCACAACCAAAACATTCATATAGAATTAAAAGAGGTCATAAAGTGAACTTCTTCAAGGCTACCAGTTATCAGACGAACTATCTCCCAAAGCCCCCTCACCAACTTGACGACCAAATTCTTCTGCCCAGTCATCAACATGCAATTTTGATAATTCATTGACCCATTGATCATCGACAGACTCTTGTTGCAATCTTACAGCACCAAATTCATTGGCCCAATGGTCAGGTCGACGGAAAACCTATTAACCATCAAGTCAAGAACATTTAATGAAATGAAGAAAATTTTAATAATTAAAAAAGAAATCGAGCAAAAACATATTGCAAAAGTCATGATTATTTTAGTTGCAAATCTAAATAAAAAAGAACGCATTCACTCTATGTAGGGGCATATCCCTGTATCCAAGTCTGTCTAAGCGTCAGATGCGTGTACTACAAGAAAAAATAAGAGCAGGAGCAACAGAGATTACCGATATACAACTATCAGTTCTCTTTTTAAGAATTTATTCACATTGCTTAGGAGAAATCACATGTTCTATCAGGGGTAGCATGGAAGAAAGAGAATAGTTTCAGTTGAATATTATAATAGAAAGACCTACAGCTGTCTTACATTATAATAAGGTTGTCGACCAGCAATGCAAGGTGTTGTTTCTGTTAAACCATATCCATTCTGCACTTCCAGACCAATTGCCTGCACGTAAGAGCCATCATAAAATAAGAGATAAATTGACTAGTAACCTTTTCATTTGAAAACTAAAAACATATTAGCATCTAACCTCATAAAACTTTTCAATATGCATTGGCAAACTTCCACCTCCGCTTTTGGCAGTCTAGAGGATGATAGAAAATAATCAATAAAACCCAGAACAGAAATACTGGAAATGCTGAACAAAGAAAAATAAACCGAACATACCAACAATGATCTTTGCACATAAAAGGAAAATTAATAATATGGGTTCCTCTTCTTTTTCTCCTTTGTAACGCTTCTTTTTTTCAATTGCAATACACTACACGGGTGTGAGTGTCAAATAAGGGTATGTAAGCAACACTGATATGTTTAATTTTGCGTATGCTTTTCCATATATTTGAAGGCTCGGCCAATATCCCCAAACAATGTCCAGTGATATGTCAAAAACAAGTGTCAAACCCAAGTACTTCAAGAAAAGAAAAATGAAAGAGTCGGCGAAACATAGACAATACATGCAGGTTTTATTGGTTGATAAATAGAGTTCACTCTGAAGCTGGAAGAAAATTTTGAAGCAATAGTTTTAGACCATAAGTAGTCGAACATGGATACAATATGTGACGGTTCCTCCGGATTTCTTGTTAGGCATAGTCCCTATTGATCAAATAAAAATCAAAGGGCAAAACTGAGTTGAAACAACTGACTAACAAACATTAGAATTCATCCAGTTTGATAGTTTGGAGTGTAAAAAAGAGTCAGAGCACCAACAATTAATTGAATACCTATATCAATTATTCTAGTAGCAAATCTAAATAAAAAAGAATGCATTCGCTAACCAACAATTAATTGAGCTAAAAGAAGATAAAAAATGAAGGATAGTGTTTTGTAACGACTGTGACAGTAATAACGAGATGCCTAATCATGATAGTGATAAGTGGCATAAATATGCAAACATATATGGTGAGTTTCTTAAATCCAAAAGATAGAACCATTAATGGAGATACTTTTAGCACCTCAAAGAAGGAAAAGCATCAAACTATCACCATATTATTTACCAGAAAAAGTAGCGTTTGAAACTGAATCAGAGGGTTTGTGAGGTGGAGCTGTTTGAGAAAATTCACAAGGTTTGGCTCCTCTGTCTTCCATCCTGCTCTTAACCCATTGACGACAATCTTGCATGTCAAGCTGTGTTCTCCTACATATTAGAACAGCAGTTGTCGGCTCACTAGTTCTTCTAGAGTAATAGTACTTGCAAAAATAGAAAATTGCACATTTTCAAATAAAATGTTAGCCCACCCCACCCAAGAGAGAGAGAGAGAGAGAGAGAGAGATGAGTGGCATGGTCAAAACAAAAAAGTCATATATACACACACCCAAAGTCTCCACGTCGGAAGGTCAAAGGAACGACGGTTCAATTTCTGTGTTATTGCCAGCCAATCTTCATCGTATTGAACCTCATAAGGTCCTGGATCAGATTAAATATCAACGATAATCTAAAAGATCAGAGAAAGCCAGAATTCAGTAATTAGCTTTCAGCAAAGACCAAAAGAAAGAACATAAATGAAATGGTCAGAACTTATGATAGATACCTGCAAGAACTTGTGCCCTGGAAGGCAATTATCGAGTGTAAGAAATTTTGTCACTCGACCACCCTCTTCATGTTCAACAACAGCGGTGTATTTGCAGTGCAACTGAGCAGAAAAACAGTAGGATGGTTTGAGTTTTTCGAGCAGCTGAGCAGCAGGTTTTCATCCAAGAGTTCCTTGCTGGATCTAGGAAATATGTTTCAACCAAAAAGCAACCAGGAATGGTCAACAAGAAAACTGAATACGCTTGATATGAAGATTTTCATTCTTACACTTATATACATTTCCACCAATCGATTATAATTACCTCATCTTTGAAATGTTTTTTTGTAGCGAACAAGTTGTTGCAGTTCGCATAATCAGCAATGCCGAACGGCCAATCGTGTGAAAGGAAAATATCAATCAGTTCCTCTAGGTGCATGAGCTTGTAAGCATCATACTCCCGAACATGATACACAGACCTGATAGTATTCTCATTATAAGGTGACATTTCATGGTCTCCTGCTCAAGGAAAAAGCTAATTCATTTCAGTTTCAAAGCTTCAACTCTCCACCCTACATAAGAACTCTAGAATAAACACAAAATAGACAAGTAAAAGAACTTCAAACCCAACCTAAAAAATAATTACGCGCATTGTAAATTCCGGAAAGTCCACCGATACGGATATTGCCAAACTTCACAAACCCAGCAAACCCCAAGAAGTATATATTAGGTGTTGCCCATCCCCCATAATACCTAAAGTTCACACATTTCCCTTCCTCCTTCGCCCCCGACTCCATTCTTACACCATGCTGATGCTAGGCGCCCAAAACGAAGCGGAAAGGGCACAGGTTGCCGATATGCTTCACTGGATTTTGGAAATTCTAAGTCAAATACTTTGATTCCTGAGGATGGGCCAACCCAAGAGTAACAGCTTTTATTTGAATCGTATTACTATTTGTTTCAAATAATTTTACAAAAATAAATTAATTAGGCCTGTTTTTCCATGCTTTTGTTTTGCTTAGGGCCTGTTTCGTTTTTGGGCCTATCTTTTTAGTCATGATGCCCAAAAAACCCTAAACCAACGCCGGATATACTTGGAATGGGATATACCCGAATCGGGATATCCCTGGGATATCCTAAAAGCGGGATATCCCTGGTGTAGGATATCCCTGTGAGGAATAAGTATGACAGGTATTCCGGTCCAGAAGCATAAAAAATCTGAACCGGACACAAAAACAACTGAACCGGGCAGTCAAAATTCTGAACCGGGACGGGATACAAGGGGATATTACCGGAATAGCTTATACCAAGGCGGGATATGACAGATATTCGCAAATTTGGAATAAGAAGGAAAATCTAATACAACAGGACGATTAAAATAAATCTGAACCAAATTCAATCTAAGCCCATTAGCCCCCATCTCCAACAATATTCTGCTGAGTAAGAAATAAAAAGATAGATCTGACATGAACTCACCGAAAATAAATGTAAAAAGGCAAAGACAAAATCAGCTTTATGATATATTATATTTATCTGAGTGTTCTGTATTATATATTTAAAATAAATAGGTAAACCCGAAACAATTGTTGGCTTTGTTTCAAGCCCTCCATTCATTAGTTTAACAGATTATTAACGTGAAAGCTTCAAAACTTGGTTATTCGATGTGATTTCTCCAAAACTCCTGAAGAGGTGTTTTCCTGAACTGAAATAATCATAAACTGGCCTATCACATGCCGACAATTGTTTCAAGCAAATTTGTAAAGATACAGTCTGAGGATTACAGGGAGAACCTACACAATGTGAGAAAATTTTAATACTTAAAAAGGAAATCGAGCAAAAACAAATTGCAGAAGTCACGAATATTCTAGTAGCAAATCTAAATAAAAAAGAATGCATTCGTTAACCAACAATTAATTGAGCTAAAAAAAGATAAAAAACAAAGGATAGTGTTTTGTAACGACTGTGACAGTAATATCGAGATGCCCTAATCATGATAGTGATAAGTGGCATAAATATGCAAACATATATGGTGCGTTTCTTAAATCCAAAAGATAGAACCATTAATGGAGATACTTTTAGCGCCTCAAAGAAGGAAAAGCATCAAAATATCACCGTATTATTTACTAGAAAAAGTAGCGTTTGAAACTGAATCAGAGGGTTTGTGAGGTGGAGCTGTTTGAGAAAATTCACAAGGTTTGGCTCTTCTGTATTCCATCCTTCTCTTAACCCATTGACGACAATCTTGCATGTCGAGCTGTGTTCTCCTACATATTCCAACAGCAGTTGTCCGCTCACTAGTTCTTGTAGAGTAATAGTGCTTGCAAAAATAGAAAATTGAACATTTTCAAATAAAACCTACTCGGGATGATGGATTCCCATAATTCATTGGCATATGAATCTTGTTTACGTTGATAATTGCAAGGCCAATGGATGTTAAGGCTCCAAGGTGAGATCATAAGCAGGAAACGAGCAATGAATGATCATAACAAAATAAAAATTAAAAAAAAAATCTATTTCCAGAAAAATGAAGGGGCCAAATACAACACCTGAGAATTATTTCGAACACCAAAATCGTGAAGTGCGGCGTCATCATCAAGGAGCTTCTCATTGTGGTGTGCTAGGCAGAAATTAGCCCAAACGTGCCTCCTACAACCACAAACAAAGTAAACATTAAAAGAAAAAAAAATTAATCTTCAAAAATAGAACTTTATAGTAAATGTAATTGCTCTGTTTTTTTTTTTCTCTCTCTAATACATCAAAATGCCACCGCTTAATGTGAGGGTGATTCTGGCCAAAAAAAAAAATGTGAGGGTGGTTTAAGATCAAAAAAAAGATGATAAACCATGAAATGTGTCGATGACACATCTTGGATTGCTCTAACTCGATCACTTTCTTCTTGATTGCGAGCTTCAAGTCTTTCACCGTGGCTGAATTCAAAACCGCAACATCTTCGAATTCCAAGGAAAACCAATCCAAATAAGTACAGACTTTAATTTCAAACACAAATTCTATGTGGCTGAAAGCTTGCCTAGCTCTGTCTGTGAGTTACTTTGTGTGTCTGTGTTTTATGCTATACTTCCTACTTTAGTGGAAGGACGTGCTATTACCTCAAAAAATAGAATGTTTTTATTTGTCGAAATAGTACTTCGCAGATCTATAAAGAACGGAAAACTATTAAAATAATTATATAAGCACTATTTAAATTGTTGCAAAACAATTGAATAAATTATTTCTAAAAATATTCTTATAGAAAACGTTTCGGTTATAGTAAACTATATTGAAAAACAATCATTAAAAGTAGCATGTTTTATCTTCATATATTATTTGTTAATTGTTCATGTATCTGTCATTTTTTTAGACACCTATTTTTTTTAATTTAGGTCTTCCTATTTAGAAATTCCTAATAATAACCAACTGATAAAATAAACTGCATAAATATGAAACTAAATCAGAAAGGAAAACGCAAACACAAAGTAGAATTAAAAATTCATATTTAAAAATAACAAGGAACAGTAACGGAAGAGAAAACTTAAGCCTTCTCTCTCTCACGAAAGTATAGCATACAACAACCACAAAGTAACTCACAGACCATATCAATAAATTTCAAACACATAATAAAACAGAGATTTCCAAACATGAAAGCCATAAAACAAAAAACACAAGTAGAAAAGTATAAATCTTAAACTAAGACAGAAAAAGCCGAAGACAACGCTGAAGTAAAGATCCATACACGATAATGAAAGAACGATGACATAAAATACAACAGAGGGAAACATAGAATTCAAAAATAAAAAACATAAAATGAATTTAGGTAAGTGACAAAAACCCACAGAAAATAGATGTAAAAAGACAAAGTATTTATATTTGCTGAAAACAAAAATCCCCGACAAAATAGAACCTAGTCGACCAGTTTAATATACTGTTCTACATTAAGGCTTACCTAGCTGAGGCAGCCCTCTGTTCATGGAAATCAAAGGTACATGAGAATGACATGTTAGTGATATGTTAAAATATGCATCATAAATGAGTCCTACGCAAGGTTCCATAAAACCGAGGTAATTTTGAGACAACGAAGCATGACAGCAACAGAATGTCGTATTTCAAAGAATACATCTACCTGAACAGACTTCTGAAATCTACCTAGAATTCAAGCTCAACCTAAGCAGTTTCTAAAATCATATTTCATAACTATCTTTGAAACCAAAATTTCATAACAATGCACTCACTAATGAAACTAATAAAGATCTGTAAACCGAGACAATTAGAGACAATGAAGTATCACGGCAACAAAATGTAGATCTATGAAGACATCAACTCAACCCAGCAATTACTATATCATATTTCATCACAATGCACTTCTGCAAACAATAAACATTAAGGCTTCCCTAGCTGAGGCAGCCCTCTGTTCATGGAAATCAAAGGTATATACAAGTCCCGTTGGAGCCACAGCCCTTGCAAACAATGTTAATGAGCCACTACCGGTCCTGGATTCAAGAACCAAACAAACCGGAACTACTTCCAAGTACATAATCACAAAGCTAATACCCACAATATAAAGAATCTGAGTCCTATGACTTAGAACCAAAGAAATATATAAAAAGAATATATAAACACACATTTCACTTACAGATGCAGGAAGCAAAATTTATATGGAATGTGCCAAATAAAACATTAACAGCCACGGAGACAGGAAACAACAATCAAATAAAACAACACGCATCAATGTTATTCCAAACAAAACCATGAGATTGTAGAGAGATACCTTGGGTCGATATGAATGGCCGACATCCTCAAAAGATAAACCTTCTTTTGCTACATAATTAACAATACCAAAGCAAAAGATGAATACTTTGGATTTTTTGAAAAATAAACCAGTAATACAATTCAAATATGAAACTTTAAATGAAAACTCTCCCTTTAAGATAAAAAAAAGGCAAATATACTGCGTTCTTCATAAGAAAGAAAACATCACATAGTTAACATCTTCTAATGCAACACAAAAACCACTTGTAACTACTTTGTAATATAAAACAACCTTTTCGATTCAACATCATCCCTAATTCCAACCATGCCATGCATTTAGGAATTAACTGAATATTTCAATCAAAATCCATTTCCAAATCATATAAGCACCAGCACACAAACAATTCCAACAAAGTTCATTGATCAGCTCCACTCAACTATTTTAAAGAAAATATACCCAGATCCTTTCTGATGAGTACAAGCACCTAGCAGTATGAAAAGAAAACCGAATATGCATTGATCCAAGGACTGACTAATATGCACCACCTTAGCACCAGATAAAATGCGAGAATATGACCACATTCTTCTAGTTAAAATTGATGTTAATTGATCCCAAAATCTCTTCTTACTTCCTTCCTTAATGAACTACAAAAGGAGGTATTATTTCAGGTCTCTCAATCCAAAAATCCTTCAAATATTAGTCAAACAAGGAAAATTTAAGTTAGAACATTCCTTGGTCCCATAATTCAAAATGGCGAAAAAGATAACAAAAGGACCTAAAATATTAACTTCCATTTTAGGACTTACGGATAAAGATCCTCTTGTCTGCTTACAAAAATGCTCTTAAACTTAGTTGCGCAAGTATTTTCTGTAACTAAAAGTCAGAACAACAATACAACACCTTGCAATACCCATTTTCCCTCAGTTTTATGAGCAAACAAACAAGGAAGAATGAGAAACACAATGTTACAAGTTCAAAACCACAATAATTCAGTAAATCATGATAAGAGACAACATGCACTACTCACAACTGAACATGGCATCGAGAAACAGTGAAAAACAAATAAATTGTCACAAGAGAAATGCGAACACTATCAGCTTCTGAAGAAATCAAATAGATGAAAACCTGGAAAATGAGTTGGTTGCTTGTTGAGCAGCAGCCTTGTTGGTCGAAACATATTTCCTAGATCCAGCAAAAGTGCCACAGTCAAGAAGCTATCAATCAAATTCAAATAAATAAATAAATAAATAAAGGAAAAACAAATAAGGCTAGAGAAGGAAGACAACGATGTCTATTTGAATAGCACCAGCCAGAAAATATACTAGTGACAAATTGAGGATAGAACGCGAGCAAGTACCTCAATGAAGGCACTAACAACCATTCCTGCAGCAGAGCAATCAAAAACATATATAGGTGGTGTTTTTAGCCAAGAATCAACATTGCTGATAGGCAAGGGAATATACTGTGTATAACTCTACACAGGAAATGTTCAGGGTTAGCAAGGAGAAAAATTGCCAAATAGAGCAAAAGAAAAGCAACAAGAATTGATTCCTAGCAGTTAAACAAGTGAACACCTTATTAAACAGCCAGATTTCACCATTTGCAGTTGGCTTTGGACCACCATGTCCATTGCAATGAAATAAAACTCTCTGACTTGGCATACCTGCAACATGTATTACAAAGTTTCTTCACTTCATCCACTATAGGATCAACTTCAACCTTTAAAATTAAACAGTCATGTTCAAAAATATTTTACTAATCTTTTTATCAAAAGAAAACCCGATATAAAAACAAGGCAAACACATTCCAAAACAACCCAACCCAAAACACTAAAAAATAAAAACAAAACTAAATCCGTGGCCCGAGCAAAAAAATGGATCACAAACCAGTATGCAAAAAGAGAACACAAAGATCTAGAGACTTCCACAATCGAAGCAACTTACAGTGCATTTGCAAATAGGGTCAGACAGCTTTCCATCATTTCATAGAACCTCCAAGCGGGATAAAAGCCCAAAATCTAGGCAGAACACAAGGCCATAAGCTAAGCAGGGCACAGGCCTAAACGCCAAAACAGTATTTTGCGAAGCAAAAAATAGAAGGAAATAGAAAGTAGACGGAAACAAACAATACCAAAAATAATGAACATATAGTACAAGATAAACAACCAAAAAGTACCACACGGAGATCCACCATTTCAACAGAACGTAACAGCGCCTCTTTGAATCAGAAAACCGGAAACCCTGGCAAAAGTCCACTGAAAATATTAGTAGAAAGAAGCATATATTTGAAACTACAAACAGAGATGAAAAGGAAAGAAACAAAGTTAAATACATATTCATCCCTGAAATCAATCTCCAATGAATTACGGAATTTCAAAATCACAAATAACAGAAACGGCAAACAAAACTTTGGGTTTCTCTCACGAAAAGTCTCTACCTAGTGTACCGTATTTGTGTGTGTGAAGAAAGAAAGGACAAGAACGGAGGCTGGAAGAAAGAAAACAGGAGAGAAGGAAAATATTTGAAAAGAAGGGAAAAAAACAGTAGTTAAGAAAGGAGAAAGGAACGTTAGAAGTAAGGGAGTGTGTGAAGAAAGAAAGGACAAGAAAGGAGCCCGGGAGATAGAAAACAGGAGAGAAGGAAAATATTTGAAAAGAAGGGGAAAACAGTAGTTAAGAAAGGAGAAAGAAACGTTAGAAATAAACAGGAGAGAATAAGGGAATTAACTGCTCATTTATTGACTACCGATCAATTTCATTTATTGTATTGTTACCTGTATGAAAAAAAACGAAAAGAGGATAATAAATGAAATTATTTTTTTACCGTTAGATTTCATTTATTATCTATTTTCTTTTCTCCAGCAATTACTATATCATATTTCATCACAATGCACTTTTGCAAACAATAAACATTAAGGCTTACCTCGCTGAGGCAGCCCTCTGTTCATGGAAATCAAAGGTATACACACGTCCCGTTGAAGCCACAGCCCTTGCAAACGATGTTGTTAATGAGCCACTACCGGTCCTGGATTCAAGAACCAAACAACCCATTTCCAAACAACCCCTTGTCATGTATAACCTCTGTAAAGCAGGCCTCAAAGTCTCCATCCCTCCTCTTGCAGCAATCACTATTAAATCATTTCCATAGACAACATCAAAACAATGTAAAATTCGACAAGATAAAACTATAATACCAGGAAAATATGAGAGAAAAAAGGGTGAGACGAGAGAAATTTGGCCTAAAAAATTTTAGTTGAAAAAGAGAAGCCGTACCAACAAGGTAAATGATGACAGAATAAGTAGAAAATTATCATGAGTTAAAATTTTCCTTTCTAAAATCAATTAAAGAAATATATATTAAGAAGCTCAGAAAATAGAATGTTGGCAGATGGCACATCATGCTATCATTCTTCAGAGTGATACCAAAAAGAAGAAAAAAAAGGTACCTAGGTAGCATAAGATAATGGTACGATCGTCACTGTAATGGCTCTACACAATGAAACCCAGAAAAGAACATAGGACAAAATTGCACCGATTGTTCCATTCCACTTTTTCTTTGTCACTTAGTTTTCCATATCCTTTGAAACAAAAAGGGCTGATAAAACCTGTTATATCATAGACCTACAACAATAATATCGAACATATTTAGAACTTAAATAGAGGGAGAGAGACTATCTCAAAACAGTATTAAAAGGCTGTTACTTAGAATCGAGGGTTAGTGTCAGATATAATATAAGGATGAGTCCAACATGGGTATACTAAACCTTTTAAAGTTCTTCCATATATTTAGATCAGCATACTTTAGAAAAAAAAAAAAAAGAAAAAGAAAAAGAAGAGTCTAGGTAACATAGTTTAAAAAGACAGATAACTCAATAAGTTGCATTAATCTCGAAAACATTTCAACTAGCAAAAATACCAACAAATAGACCCAAAAAGAGAAGTGAAATTACCTTTATTATCTAAAAAGGAATTTCTTATGCAGCTA
Organism: Gossypium arboreum; assembly: GCF_025698485.1. Taxonomy (NCBI): domain Eukaryota; kingdom Viridiplantae; phylum Streptophyta; class Magnoliopsida; order Malvales; family Malvaceae; genus Gossypium; species Gossypium arboreum. Next base: position 131,707,720 of record NC_069079.1, on the reverse strand, counting down.
CTCAATTTACTTCTAAAGCTAAAGCCAACTTATGATATTTAATGATAGAATTGCATTATGTTTCCAATGCATGATTCTTTTGTTTGGAAAGTTCAAATACTCCCAATGTAAGAATATCTGAATATGAGTATCAGAAATTAGATAAATATGTACATTCTGTACTCTAAAAGTGAAATGTGAATTCCGTTGTACTGATGACAAATCTAATATTGCAGTTCAGGCAGTCCTAAATAGATTAACCTAAGATAAAGTGGTTTAAATCTAATCTTCAGTGGGTTTCGATAATTTCCCTAAATAGTCCACAAACTTTGGCAACTTAGAACAAACCTAATAAACTACTCCAACTTGGGCATGGACAGCAAATGTAGATATGGACATCATTGACCCAAAATTCAAAGATACAGGTCCAAAAGTGGAACCACTACCAAGGTCTTTTAGTCGTCAGTGTGGAGCTGTCTTTATCCTAAGTTTCCCAAACCCTTTTATGCTTCATTTGAGGTTAGAATCTCGGGAAGGCAGGTCTTTTATGAGTGTTAGCACAATTTAGTTGCATCATTGTTGGTGCCAAACCATTTTTTTCCCAACCAACCTATTCTTCCTCTCTGTTTTAAGGTACTATTCACAGTCATTCTCTTTTTCTTAATTGCCAATTTCAAAGCCTATTCCTAAATTTTGATAAAAATAAATGGTAGAAACTGGCGAATATGATTCTAAGCAATTTTATACTACCATAACTATTACCATTCCCAGAAAAGAAAAAAAGCTACCTATGGAGCTAATCTATCAACAAGATTTAGGAACAAATTTTAAGTAACACGAACTAGATAAGGCTGAGAATGGTTTACCGAGTGCCAAGATTAGAGTGTATTGAATTTATAAAAGATGGAAATGAAAAAGAAGATTAATAAAAGCCATTGAATTTGACCGAAATCTACGAAGAAGAAAGAGCTGAAAAATATTCCAATCCACCAAAAATGTCGTTGATGAAAGCAAAAGCATATTGGACTACTTACTAGTTTGCAGGTGATGATGCCCCAAAAGCATGATGCGAGTCAATAAAATTCTTTAGTTGAAAATGAGCGCAAATCCGCCATACTGCTGGTAGAGAAAGACAGTGTAAGACGAAATTGAATCAAAGACATGCGCAAACCTATCTGTCAGAAAACAACAGTTGCAAAGTCCTGTTCAAAACAAATAATTACCATAGGATATATATAAGAACATCATAGTAGTAACTCAACCAAGTAAATTGAACAACAGTTTAGCAACAAGCATAAGAAATGGATGAGCAGATACATTGGTTGGAAAACCATATATGCACACAACCATTTCCCACGGGCGTCGGCTCTTTGTCCTCCAAGCACCCCTCCCTATTTCCCCACTGTGCTGTCTTATTCAACGCAGTGGGTTCACAGTAAATCTGCAATTGGGCAACACTGCCGTTAGATAAATAGTTCAAACTGCAAATTGTTTGGTCAGCTTGAATTTTTTACTAGAGAACCTCATATCAAAGGAAACCAACTGCAAGCTGATATTATTTAAATGACTTATTAAGCCACATAGATAGTAGCATCAATTTGTTCATGATAAGTGGCAACGAATCAAACATGAACCAGAAAAGAAACTACACGGAAAATTTGAAGGGAAAAAAGCGAAATTTGAATTTAAAGATCCTAACCAAGTAAACATCAAGTTACAATTGAATTTACTCAGATAAATCTCAAAGGGTGTAAATACGAATCTAATAAAAGCCTTGGAACATGTCATGTACCATTCAAAACACTCGAGTGAGAAGTACAGAATCATAAAGCTGAACCTTAAGAGGTAAAATTGGAAAAGATATCTTGCCAAAAAAGAAAATATCTATCTTTGACAGCAAAAAAAAGAAGCATTAGCATCCATAATGTTGAGATAAGAAAGAAACACGGTGAGGATGAGGCAAAATATTAATATAGGAAGAGAACAGTAGAATCAGACCGGATATAGGTGTGGCCTTTATGACGAGGGCTGAGAGACGTTAGCAGATAGCAAGCGAAGAACCCTTCCCCGGCTTGCCCTTATTTTCATTTCCCGGTTCTCTTATTTGTTACTGATTTTCAACTTCAAGATCCCGGCATTTGAAGTCTTCTGTTCGTGACTTCCTCTGCTTGAAATAGGCATTGAGGGATTTCGAGTCTCCTTTCTCGCTCCTTTTTCTCGCTTCATTGCCACCTGGGGCAATTTTCCCCCTTCTCATCTCTCTCCAATTCACTCACAGCAGAGCAAATGGACTTGAATTTGGATGTAGTGGAAGTTAATTCGTCAAATTTAAGACAATTAATATGGGGAAACCGATTAAACAAGAGTAGGGTAACATTGCATTTTACCCCTTTAATTAATCTTTGAGATAGTTGATGGGAACACCAAAATAAAAGTTTTTATGCTTAAAGAGTATATAAATCGTACAAGAATGTTTAAATTTTATAGTTCAGATTGTGAGATGGGCACATATGTTGACCAGAGATCCACAGCCTAAAACACTGAAACAAAAGCTCAAAAATACCAGCCCAAACCTAAACCCAGGCCCCAAGCCTCAAACCCCTATACCCCACACCCGGATGTCCCCGGAATCAGATATACCAAAGCAGGATATCCTTCACGAGGATAACCCCCAAGCGGGATATCCCTCGAATGGGGTATCCTCGGCTGGAATATGTACGGTAGGTAACCCCAAGCATTATCACGTTTCACTTAATTTTGATCAAATATCAGATATCAGCTAGTGTTAACAGAAAGGACAACAGATTATCTTTGATAGTCACCTATTTAACTGCAAATTGTCTTGCATAATCCATGTAAGTCTCAAGATAATGACAAGCAGACACATTAATCATCCAAAACAATTTGCAATAAATGTGAAACATTACACTTCATAGGCTTGATATAGACATAGTTTAAGATGGAACCTTATCCATTCAAATTAATTTTAATGAAGCCAAAAATGTTTTGACATGGTTCAAGAATAAATAAAAGCGGATGATAAGTGAAATGTAATGAACTACTAGTTCATGTGACAACAAATGATAATAGGTTAGATCCAGAACATTAGCAGTCAGGCAAAGACTGCAGCCTTAGATCTGGAACTCTGACTGAAGCCTCAAGCCACTAAGATAAACGTAATACCAATCATATTACAAACTTCAATGTTTAAACGAAAAATAGCTCCTTCTATCCCTTTCCAGTAGAAGTTTTCATATACAAGAAATGAACATTGCATGGTACACCAACATGGCTATATCAAGCCAGCAAATAAAACACAAAATGTAGCAGTACAAGAAAATAGATCCTTTGTGTTGAAAGGTTTTCTTGCTTGCTTAATCGATAGGTTGTTCTGTTATCTAAAATATGACGGTATTCACAGGGCATTAGACATGACTCAAAATTATTTAGATTCAATTGGAATAGAAAGGTAAATGGTCAACCTTGCCAGGCAAAGAATCATGTTGAGTATTTGTTTGTTATGGTTGAGTATTTTGAGATGGTTATATGTAGCTAACTTTGAGTATTATATTGAGATGGAAATGGTTAATATGTGTATGAGTGTGAATGTGTTGATTTGTTGAATGGATGAAAAGGAATAGGTATGTTTAAGCTAGCATAAAGTTGGATAATTTCACAATTTAGTCCTTGGATAATTTCAACAATCATGGATGAAAAGGAATCGGTATGTTTAAGCTTGGGGAATCCGTGATGCATTGTACAATAATCGACATTGCGAACAAACCACATTATTAGAAAACCAAAATACAATTCCTACTGCTTTGACAGTCAATATTATACGATATCGAATAAAAGAAATATGGGTATTAGCTTAAACTGGCATCTAATCCTGTTTAACCCGTACATTTAACAGAATTTAAGCCATGGGAGAGTGCATAAGAACATTAAAATTGAAAAGAAAAGATATTGGGATAAAAACATTACCGTGCAATACGATGAAGGGAATAGCGTGTCTATTTGGGATGAATCAATGTAATAGAGAATATGAATAATAAAGTAGTTGACTGTAAAAGAGAGGCCATGGCTGGTGAAATCTTGCAGAACCAGAATTTCTTTCTTTCCCAAAGCATCCAACAAGAACAACCACACCGACATCCATAGATTTGAAAAGACGAACCGAAACAATATTTCCTAGGGCTAAAAACCCAAAATCTATGGATGAAGCAAGTGATTTCAATATCACAATAATAAAATAAATAAATAAATAACAGAAACGATTGAGAAGGAAGAGATGAAAACGGATGAGAGAGGAAAATTTTGAAGAGAAAGAGATGGTGAAGAAATGGGAAGGAAGGGAATTTGAAAAGACTGATGAAAACGGGCAGAGGGGATCTTCTCCTGCGAACAGTAACTATTACTATTTAATACACTCATTTAATAAAGTGATAATTGAGTTGTTTACCTTTCAAAATTTCATTTAATACACTTTAATATTCTCAATGTCTAAATATATTTCTAAACTAAAAAATGTCAATTTTATTATGAATATCAAGATTTTTCTTCTATAATTTATGGTTTCAAAGCATACACAAGGAAACTCTAATTATTTCCTAATACACGACAATCATAGACAATCTTTACAAGCTTTATCAAAGCATCTTTTGAATAAATATGATAATTAGATAATTAAATCGAGCCTTAATATAGCATTGATTTAATTAAATCAAGGCTTAATTAAGCATTGATTTTAATTACCAATTGGGATTGTGTATTTATTTCTCTTCATTAACTAGTGCAATGTGTAAGAAAGAGTTAAATTTCAACATTATACATTAATGGTGAGTTTGGATGGGCTGTGTATTTATATGTGCTTAGTGCAAAAACAGCGGTGACGTTGAAAATAGATATTGTAGCCTGAGAAAAAAATTAAGCGAAACGCACCACACCCATCCAAACCCACCTTTAAGTAAAAATTAATTTGATATTTTTAAGTAACATGTAAAGAAGAAAAAAGTGAACAAAATATGATCATTATACTAATTAATATTTTAACCTTACTTATAGTTTGAAAAGAGAATATTGAGATAATAATTTTAGGATATTATTTAATACTAAGTTGAAAATTTGGATCAATTCTCCTAAAATTCAACTTACCATATATATAATTGCTTTAATTTGGATATAATCTTATAAATTTTCTTCCATTCAAGAATACCATTTTTTCTAAGACGTACATAGGATATAACAATGGCATCTCTAAATCAAACCGTAAAAACAACACCACCACTAAGGCAACGAGGGTCGCCGAAGATTCCGATAAAGAAACTCGAAAACTAAAGCACCGCCAAGTGACTTTCTCCAAGCGCCCGACCGGTTTGTTCAAGAAAGCGATCGAGCTTTGCATTTTATGCGGTTGCAACATCGGCATCATCGTGTTCTCTCCCAAAGGAAAACCGTTTTGCTTTGGTCACCCCGATATCGACACGATATTGGAGAGTTACCTTAGCAAAAACCCTAACCATGATGATGGTTTGATGATGTCTGGTGACGACATTGCTCCATGTCTCGAAGAGTTCAACGAGGAGATCCGAGAGACATTGGAGAAACTTGAGGAAGAAAAAAGAGAAGCAAAGAGATCCAAAAGGAAAAGGAAGAGAGAAAAATGAAGGGACTGTTTTGGTGGGATGACCTATTGATAATAATATGGGAATTGAGGAACTTGAAGCTTATGCTAAAGCCTTGGAGGAGTTAAGGAATAATGTGGCTAATAGGGCTAGTGCATTGTTGGAAGATGTTTTTGCCATGTCGATTGCCATGACGGTGGCTAATCCCGATGGTATGGGCAGCATTTGGCCAGTCCAAAAAAAGTGGCTTTGCTGTCGGAGACACCTGAGGGTACGGGAATTTCAATCTAGGTGTTGAAGGTTTTAATTTTAGTCATGGTCATGACTTAGACTATTAAATATTCTCTATTCATCATTGAAGGTATGTCTATGGTTATTATTTTACGTTATAAAATTAATCGCTTAGTTTTTAATTATTTTATGAACAATATAGATCTATATATATGATCATATATAAATGAAAGCTAGTTTTTTTATACCTTTAACTGCATTATTATAGCTTTACATCTTTGTTTATATAGGGTGGTTTTAGATTCGTGGTGGGTTTAACTGCAATTAATGTAAAAGTAACGGTTGTTGTAAGACTAGATATTTAGCATAGTCAAAAAGTAAACTAAATGTATAATACCTAATGCACGCACCCAATCATTCATCCAAACCCACGCATTGTTTTATATAATTTTATTTATTTATTCATATTTTATCATAAAGTTGATAATTTCAGTATTAATATTGCTCAATAATATATTTAAGAGAATCTTAAAAGTGATTTTGCATTGAATAAAAGAAATTTTATACGCTTTGTATTGTTTTTTCTTATATTTCTTAAGAAATTTCTAGATCCACAAAAGATTTAATGTCAATATGTTGATACAAAAATCAGTCCTTATTTCTAGTGATGTATTTTCCTTTTCAAATATAATAATAAAATTATTTTATTTGGAAACAATTTAAAGTTTTACTATCTAAATCACGCAAAAGAAAAAATAACTTATCCGTGAAAATATTTATTTTGAACAATCACATTACAAGTTCCGATCATATCTGTTTTTTTTTTTACACAATACCTAAAACTACCTATAGCCCTTCCTCAACCTATAAATGGGAAGATAATGTGTTTTAATGCATCTACGTCCTCCTACATCATGTCTATACCAATAGAACTAAGATTGAATCCGCACATGAAAATATTATTTGCTTGCTTAATAAACTTAATTAGATTACTATCATCTTGGTTTTCAATTTTATTTTATGTTTTTTTTATAAATTTTGAATCATGATAAAATTATTATTATTTTAGGTAATTTTACAATTAATGTACACACTTTTAACTCGAGTTTCTAAATTACACATCACAATTATGATTCAAACCTATGAAAAATTCATCCAATACCACTAGATTTAGAGTATAAATAGAAATCGAGCAAAAACAAATTGCAAAAGTCATGATTATTCTAGTTGCAAATCTAAATAAAAAAGAATGCATTCGCTAACCAACAATTAATTGTGCTAAAAGAAGACAAAAAATGAAGGATAGTGTTTCATAACCACTGTGACAGTAATATCGAGATGCCTAACCATTATAGTGATAAATGGTATAAATACGCAAACATGTATGGTAAGTTTCTTAAATCCAAAAGATAGAACCATTAATGGAGATACTATTAGCACCTCAAAGAAGGAAAAGCATCAAAATATCACCATATTATTTACCAGAAAAAGTAGTGTTTGCAACTGAATCAGAGGGTTTGTTAGGTGGAGCTGTTTGAGAAAATTCACAAGGTTTGGCTCCTCTGTCTTCCATCCTGCTCTTAACCCATTGACGACGAGCTTGCATGTCGAGCTTTGTTCTCCTACATATTAGAACAGCAGTTGTCGGCGCACAAGTTCTTGTAGAGTAATAGTACTTGCAAAAATAGAAAATTGCACATTTTCAAATAAAATATTAGTCCACCCCACCCAAGAAAGAAAGAAAGAGCGAGATGAGTGTCATGGTCAAAACAAAAATGTCATATATACACACACCCAAAGTCTCCACATCGGAAGATCAAAGGAAAGACACAGTTATTGCCAGCCATTCTTCATCGTACTGAACCTCATAAGGTCCTAGATCAGATCAATATCAACAATCAAAAAGATCAGAGAAAGCCAGAATTCATTTATTAGCTTCCAGCAAAGACCAAAAGAAAGAACCTAAATGAAATGGTCAGAACATATGATAGATACCTGCAAGAACTGCGCCCTGGAAGGCATTTATCGAGTGCAAGAAATTTTGTCACTCGACCACCCTCTTCATGTTCAACAAGAGCGGTGAATTTGCAGTGCAAGTGAGCTGAAAACCAATACGATGGTCTGAGTTTTTCAAGCAGCTGAGCAGCAGGTTTGCTTCCAAGAGTTCCTTACTGGATCTAGGAAATATGTTTCAACCAACAAGCAACCAGGAATGGTCAACAAGAAAACTGAATACGCTTGATATGAAGATTTTCATTCTATCACATATGTCCATTTCCACCAATTGAATATAATTACCTCATCTTTGAAATGTTTTTTTGTAGCAAACAAGTTGTTACCAGTTCCCATAATCAGTGATGCTGAGCGGCCAGTCATGTGAAAGGAAAATATCAATCAGTTCCTCTAGGTGCATGAGCTTGTGAACATCGTACTCCCAAACATGATACACAGACCTGATAGTATTGTCATTATAAGCTGGCCTTTCATGGTGTCCTGCTCAAGGAAAAGCTAATTCATTGCAGTTTCAAAGCTTCGACTCTCCACCCTAAATAAGAATCAATATAACATATCTGACACTCGCTTGCAGTAAATATACAATCACCATTAAAAGAACTTCACACCCAACCTAAACAATAATTACGCGTATTGTAAATTCCCGAAAGTCCACCGATACGAATAATGCCAAACTTCACAACCACAGCATACCCCAAGAAGTATATATTAGGTGCTGCCCATCCCCCATAATACCTAAAGTTTACACATTTCAATAGCAGAAGGTAAAATTCAAGGCCTTTTCATAAAAGAATCAGAATCCCCAAGCTAGAACATATGAAGAAAATGGGGTGACTTACAATTCCCATAAATAATTGAAGCTTCATGATTTCCACCGATAAAAAATCGTGGGAACTGGGGCAACCTCCTGACCGAATAGTATTTCCAGAATGACTTCATCTCCCTATATTTTGGGGCCACATTAAGGCTATCCATATCTTTTGATTCCTGACTGCCTAAGTTGCAAAAAAAAAAAAAAAAAATTAAGTTCATATAAAAATTGGGTATCTGGAAAGTGACAAAATTTCATATAAAAACAACAAATTGGAGAAAGTGGGAGTGTAAGAGAAAGAACCTGGAAATCACCATAACAAAGGAGGAGGTAAATTTTGATGTTTGAGTGTTTCAATGTATTTAATGGTGTCGAGACCTTGTCGAGATCTCCATGCATGCACCCTTCCACTGCTATCTTCATCGTTTTGAATTGGACACAATACTGTGGTAGGGTTTGAGAAAAACTTAAAACCTTAGGTTTTTTTCTAATCCTCTAAAGGTGAAAACACAAAACCATAACAAAAACACACTGAAAATAGAAGTAAAAAGAAGCATATATCTGAAACTAAAACAAGAATGAAAAGGGCGACGGCAGGATTAACAATAAAAGAGCCATGGACGGATGGAAAGACAGGAGACCAGATACCGAAAGAAAATATCTGTCACATTAAAAAAATGAAGATGAATGAGACGAAATCAGACAATGTTTTCAAAAATTCCAATACCATAAGCGGTTTCAACTTCTATTTATTATAGATTTTGCACCTGCAAAAGAGATAGAAAGGAATCCATGAATGTATACACAGGGCAAGAAAGATACTAACTAAAAACAGTTATTTATGGACAGGAAGAGTACTACATATCCCAGGAAGCAGTTTTTTTAATCCACGAGACCACCAGTAGGCTATCTGGACTGTCACATTAGAAAGAAAGACAGGTGAAAAAGTTTAAAGCATTATCTTAAGTGAGATAAAAGGGAAAGGAAAGAAGAGACTTTACTAAAACTAGAGACTTTACAAAATGAAATGGCAAAGACAAAGACAAAGTACAAGTAATGATTCATACCTGAAATCAGTCATCGATGAAGCAGAGAATCTCAAAAAATCACAAAAACCAGAAACGGCAGAGAAAACCTAGTGTAGCGTCTTTCTGTGTTTTTTTTTTTTGGCATTCGGTGACCCAAAAATAGAAAAAAATGAGAGGAATAAATTCAAAACAGACAGAGAGAGAGAGAGAGAGGGAGTCGGTGAATAAATTGGGTGCTATGGAGAGAAGAGATGGATTTGCGGATTCAAATTTCGAATAATGGGAAGGGAACTGACCTTTGATCGGAGGTAAGACGCCGGAAAGTGTTGATGGCGCGGCAGTGTCTAAGGTTTGTTACGAAAGGACAAGAAAGGAAGGGAAAGAGAATAAAGAAAATGAAAGAGAGGATTAACAGAGATCAAAGAATGGAAAAACAACAGAGAATAAAAGGGGAAATAAATAAAGGAAAATAAATTTAAAGAGGTGGATGAATAGGTGAAGAAATGGGGAAGCTATGAACGGAGGAGAGAGAACTTAATTTTCTAAATCCCCAAGTAACAACGGTAACATTTATGGTAATTAATACCTTCTTTAAATTACTTTTTTTTTGAGAAATTAAAGACAAAAAAGGTAAAGAGACTTAGGAAAAAATACTGGGGAATCGGGATATTCCAAGAATGGGATACACCCAGGCCGGGATATACCAATATGGAATAACAACGAACCGGGATATCCCTGGAGTGGGATATCCCTGTGCGGAATAAGTGTGACAGGTTGGCCGGTCCAAACAAGAAAAAATAGCTGAACCGGCCACTAAAACCCATAAACCGGAAACCAAAAATTCAGAACCGGAAGAAGAAAAGGCAGGATATCCGGCGAATAGCTTATTCCGATTCGGAATATGACAGAGATAAAGCCGGAACAGAATAAGAACGAAAATTAACAGCCGGTAAAGGAAAAAATATGTTAGAAAAAAATTAAGGGGAAATCGGAGAGAATAAAGGGATTAACTGAAAGACATGTATTTTTTCAATATTTCCGTAAGAGAACAAAATTTTCGAAATTAAAAACCTTTAAGTCTCCTGTTTGGCTTCCGGGAAAATGCAGGATGAAAAGAATTTGCCAACTCACAGGTGAATCAGGAATTATTTAAAAAGAACAAGGACTAATGTCAAGTTTGATACAAATTTTCCTTGATTTTCCTCGATCAGAGAAACCAAACAGAATAAAAAGAGATGAAGAAAAAACAAGATTTTTCTAAAGAATCAAAATTTATACCTTAAAAGAAAGACTAGCACTACATAGACTCACTCATTCGGAAGAAGCTACCACTGATTCATGAATTCAAACCTTTTCTTTTCCTTTTTCTAGAGAGAGAAAGAAGCTAATCACAATGGATCTTGATTTAACGGAGACTTTATAACATAACAATATTATAATATTTTTATTTTATTTTCATCGGTAAAATAAAATATTTAGAGGGGTAGAGTAATTGGTTTCGTAAATTTTAGGGGAGGGAACGGGCCTACTGGACATACATAAAACTAATCAAAAGAGTAGCTAATAAAGGAGAAAGGAACGTTAGAAATAAAGGAAAAATAGGAGAGAATATGGGAATAAGCTGGTCGATACGCCACACGCCCAGTACAACTTCAGAATTAGTGTACTTTTCATTTTATTCAATTCAGTCCCAACCGGCTTTTTTTTTATACAAATACATGGTGTCAACTTTTACAAGATGATTTGTGAGGTATGTACAGAGTAAAGGGTGTGTCAAATAAGGGAGTATCCTTACCAAAAATAAATTAATCTTGGATACATAATGGGTTTCATTTTAGACCATAAAATTTTATTACTGACCAATCAAAAAAGCTTTCATCTTTCCATCGAGATTAGGGTTATTTCGAACGAATTCTTTTTCCAAAATATGTTGAGACCTATATATTGAAAACAAGGTGATTTAATTCCTGATCACATACCCATAAATTTTCATTTAGAAGGATTGACCATCTCAGAAATATGCAAAAGGAAATGAAGACATAAAGAAAGAAATGCAGTTCCCTTTTCATGAATGTCAAGACAATGAGAGAACAGTGAAGGATATAAAGCAGAAAAGGCAAAGACAAAGGATTTATAAAGCAGAAAAAAAATCATAAAAATACCCACTGACATACAAGTAAAAAAGCATCAACCAATAAGCAAATTAAAATTATGTTAATCTAAGGATTGAGACTAGAACCTATTCATTTAAAAGATTACAACTCAATTTCCCTTCATGTAAGGCTAGGTAACACAGATGAGTATAATTCTATCTTTAACCAAAATCAGAGTATTTTCACCAAAATCAGAGTATTTTCACCAAATGGATATATCAATAATCACACAAAACTTCCCATTCAGCTGACACACAGAGATACCATGGGTCTACCTAAAACTTCCAATCAAAATCCATTTGCAAATCATACCCAACAGAACTCAAACAATTCCAACTATTTTAAAGAAAATATACCCAATACTTACTGACTAATGCAAGCACCTAGCAGTATGAAAAGAAAACAAACAAAATAAAGAACAAGACCGACATCTATAGATCTGAAAGACGGGACGAAACAGTATTTCTAAAGCTGAAAACCAAAACCCTAAGAAAAATCCACTGAAATACAAGTAAAAAGCATGGAGCTGAAACTAAAAAAGAGATTGATACCTGAAATGAGTCTCCGTTGAAGAAGAGAATTTCAAAAATCACAAAAACTCACGAAAACGCTCTTCCTACTCTAGCGTGTGTTTTTTTGGCCTGTGGATACCCAAAGCTAAAAAAGAATGACAGGAAAACGTTGAAAAGAGACCGAGAGTGAGAGAGAATCTTCGAAGAAATGGGGCGCAATGGATTGGATAGATATACTTGAGGATTTAAATTTCAAATGATGAGAAGGAAGCTGGCCTGATCGGAGGTAAGACGCTGGAAAGTGTGTGGAGGAAGCGGCAGCACTTTGTTAGAAAGGACAATAAAGGAGAAAGAGAGAAAAAGAAGAAAAATAGTAGAAAAGAGGAGAGAATAAAGGGAGAACCGAACGTGCGAGAGATGAATGAAGAAAGAGTTTTTATATTATTTATTTTGAAAACGGTTTGAATTTTATTTTATTTTAAAATATATCGGACTAGATATTAAATTAACTAAATAAATAGTTTATAAACAAAATTTAATAAAACCTAAAGTAAGAGAACGAAAGGGTCTATCTAACTAATTAAATGATGACCCAAAATAAGTCTAGTACATGGGGTATAACGTAAGCTCAAAAATTCAGTAACTAAAATTTAAGGACCTATCTAACTAACTAAATGAAGACCCAAAACAAGTCTAGTACATAGGGCATAACGTAAGCTCAAAAATTCAGTAACTAAAATTTAAGAGGTCCACAGCCCCCCACACACTAAAATGAAAGCCCAAAAACATCAGCCCAACCGTAAACTTTAAGGGTATATTTAGTTCAATGTAATCGCATAGGTATTACAACCCTATTCCGTAGGCCCACCTATACACATGCTTGGTTAAATGGAATGCCTTACTACGGGCTTATTGCATTATGCGCCTATGCAATGAATGTCTGATTTCTATTCTGTTTCTTCACCACCGATTACTTATTCGGTGTTTAAGGAGGAGACCTTCACGCTCCCCACTTCGCTCCCCATTTCTTCGGCGATTCTCTCTCACTCTCGGTCTCTTTCCGACGTTTTCCTGTCATTCTTTTTCAGCTTTGCGTATCCACAGGCCAAAAAAACACACGCTGTAGTAGGAAGAGAGTTTTCGTGAGAGAGAAATCCTATGTTTTCTCTGCCGTTTCTGGTTTTTGTGATTTTTGAAATTCTTTGCTTCAACGGAGACTCATTTCAGGTATCAATCTCTTTTTTAGTTTCAGCTCCATGCTTTTATACTTGTATTTCAGTGGGTTTTTCTTAGGGTTTTTGGTTTTTAGCTTTAGAAATCACTGTTTCGTTCCGTCTTTCAGATCTATAGATGTCGGTCTTGTTCTTCATTTTTGTTTGTTTATCGTCTACTATATGTTCTTTATTTTTGGATTGTTTGTTTCCCTCTGGTTAATATTATAGCTTTTGTGTTATTTTCTATTTCTTTTAAATCTTTGCTTAAACACTAATTAAAACATACTGATTTTTTAAATATTTTCAGAGAATTTTACATTAAATATTTTCAGAACAACGTTTTATTAAGTATTGTGTTGTTGGGCTTAGCTTTGCATCGGAACAGATTTTTCTAGTGTTTGTTCTAGTTAATTTTCATTCTTATTCTGCCTCGGGAATATCCCCATCATATCCCGTTTCAGAATAAGCTATTCCTAGAATATTCCCATCATTTCCCGTCCCGGTTCAGTATTTTTAGTGTCATTATCTGTTTTGCGGGTGCAAATTCATGAAGCTTCCAATTATTTATGGGAATTGTAACCCACCCCCTTTTCTTCATATGTTCTAGCTTGGGGATTTTGATTCTTTTATGAAAAGGCCTTGAATTTTACCTTCTGCGATTGAAATGTGTGAACTTTAGGCATTATGGGGGATGGGCAGCACCTAATATATACTTCTTTGGGTATGCTGTGGTTGTGAAGTTTGGCAATATCCGTATCGGTGGACTTTTCGGAATTTACAATGTGCATAATTATTGTTTAGATTGGGTATGAAGTTCTTTTACTTGTCTATTCTATGTTTATTCTGGAGTTCTTTTAATGGCGATTGTTTATTTAATGCAAGCGAGTGTTGAATATGTTATATTGATTCGTATCTAGGGTGGAGAGTCAAAGCTTTGAAACTGAAATGAATTAGCCTTTCCTTTAGCAGGACACCATGAAAGGCCACCTTATAATGACAATACTATCAGGTCTGTGTATCATGTCCGGGAGTATGATGTTCATAAGCTCATGCACCTAGAGGAACCGATTGATATTTTCCTTTGACACGATTGGCCGCTCGGCATCACTAATTATGGAAACTGGCAACAACTTGTTCGCTACAAAAAACATTTCAAAGATGAGGTAATTATAATTGATTTGGTGGAAATACATATATGTGAAAGAATGAAAATCTTCATATCAAGCGTATTCAGTTTTCTTGTTGACCATTTCTGGTTGCTTGTTGGTTGAAACATATTTCCTAGATCCAGCAAGGAACTCTTGTAAGCAAACCTGCTGCTCAGCTGCTCGAAAAACTCAAACCATCGTATTGGTTTTCAGCTCACTTGCATTGCAAATTCACCGCTCTTGTTGAACATGAAGAGGGTGGTCAAGTGACAAAATTTCTTGCACTCGATAAATGCCTTCCAGGGCACAAGTTCTTGCAGGTAGTCATTTAGGTTCTTTCTTTTGGTCTTTGCTGGAAGCTAATAAATGAATTCTGGCTTTCTCTGATCTTTTAGATTGTTGATATTGATCTGATCTAGGACCTTATGAGGTTCAGTACGATGAAGAATGGCTGGCAATAACGCGGAAATTGAACTGTGTCTTTCCTTTGACCTTCCGCCGCGGAGACGTTGGGTGTGTGTATATATGACATTTTTGTTTTGACCATGCCACTCATCTCACTCTTTCTTTCTTTCTTGGGTGGGGTGGACTAATGTTTTATTTCAAAATGTGCAATTTTCTATTTTTGCAAGTACTATTACTCTACAAGAACTTGTGAGCCGACAACTGCTGTTCTAATATGTAGGAGAACAAAGCTCGACATGCAAGATTGTTGTCAACGGGTTAAGAGCAGGATAGAAGACAGGGGAGCCAAACCTTGTGACTTTTCTCAAACAGCTCCACCTCACAAACCCTCTGATTCAGTTTCAAACACTGCTTTTTCTGGTAAATAATATGGTGATATTTTGATGCTTTTCCTTCTTTGAGGTGCTAATAGTATCTCCATTAATGGTTCTATCTTTTGGATTTAAAAAACTCACCATATATGTTTGCATATTTATACCATTTATCACTATAATGGTTAGGCATCTCGATATTACTGTCACAGTCGTTATGAAACACTATCCTTCATTTTTTGTCTTCTTTTAGCTCAATTAATTGTTGGTTAGCGAATGCGTTCTTTTTTTTTTTTTAGATTTGCAACTAGAATAATCATGACTTTTGCAATTTGTTTTTGCTCGATTTCTTTTTTAATTATTAAAATTTTCTCACCTTGTGTAGGTTCTCCGGGTAATCCTCAGACTGCATCTTTCTTGGAATTGCTAGATCTTCTTTATGTTTCTTGATAATGCATCGGACTCCAGGGGTACTCCTGCTTCATTGCCTCAAAAGGGTAAAGAGTTTTCTATTTACATTGTCCCACTCAGTTTTGATGCATTGTCCCTTTATACTGTACTTAGCAGCTTTTAGTTAATCCTCATTGTGATGCAGTCAAACCTAGAGTATACATGATTCTAGGAATACCTTTTGCTTCGATCTAAGCAGGACCAACCAACTTACCTTCCCAAATCCGACCTAGCTCCTGAAAATCTTGAAAAGGTTAAAAAAAGGAAAACCAAATAAATCAAAAGCCCACGGGCCTGCTTCCCCTAAATATTTAGACCGTGGAACAACAAAGATAATTCATTAGCTTAATCAAATTGGGTATCTCTTTTATCAACCTAAAATGAAGGTAGAAGTTGTGTGCAGGAAGCTGTATGACTACGTCCTATACGATCTCAAAGAAATAGCTTTCCCTTCTTCATTGCCTGATTCTCCCCACATCAAACAGCGCTGCAAATTGACTTGGCACGAGCTCTTCTTGTTACTTTTCTTTTCCAATTTCTCTTCCATAGTAAGAGTTTTGTTTGCTTATTGATTTTTTGGTTTTAATGATGAATGCTATTAGATTCTGGATTTCCCCCCTTCCTTTATATAATTGTATTTTTTTTTTATGGTTTATGTGATGGAGAAGCTATATTAGTACCGGATTGTAGTTTAGATATTACTGCCAGTTTAAAAAGCATGGCTCTTTCATTTCTCCATCATAGCAAAATAGTGAGCTTGGTTTATAAATTAACCTCTTATTATTATAATTATTATTATTTTTGCGTCGTTGCTATTGCTGTAAGCAAAACATTTTAAAATTCTGAAGCCTTTCTTTGGAAGAAAAAAGATGCATGGTTTTTTACTTTAAGTCAAGAATGTATGTTTGGAAGTACTTTACGTTTGAACTATTAGCAATTTCTACTCAAATATGATGATTTTGCCACTTCTTTTTTATAATATATATATTTTTTTTTGCTTTTGTTCCATTTAACAAATTTTAAAGAAGCATAATGGAAATTTGAAATTTCACAGATGCTAGCTGGTGATCATGGTTTAGGGTTGGGCTGGTGTTTTTGAGCTTTTGTTTCAGTGTTTGGGGCTGTGGATTTAAAAAGAGCCTTAAATATACATCGGAGATTTAAAAAATCTTCCGAGAAGAAGATGTTCGTTGTGTCTTTTCAAATCCCTTTCCTTCCCCATCATTTCATTCCAGAGTTCCCCTTTTCTTCCCTGATACTCTATCTCTCTCGCTCTCTTTTCGAAGTTTTGCTTTTATTCTTTTTTACCTTCGGGTAACCAGAGGCCAAACAAACATCCCCCATTTGTTTCTCGATTTGATTCTCTCTCTTCAACTTTTTTCTCTCTTTATTTTTTAGTTTTGGGTTACGAGAGGCCAAAAAAAAAAAAAACACACATATGCGCTACAGTAGGAAAACAGTTTTCGTGAGAGAGATAAACCTGAGTTTTCTATTTTATGTGATTTTCGAAATCTCCTGTTTCATCGTAGACTAATTTTCAAGTATGAATCTTAACTTTGTCTTTTGCCTTTTCATTTCTGTTTTATGGTTAGACGGGTCTGTTCCTTACATCTGTAAGTGTTCTTGTTTTTCTTAATGTCGGTTCAAAGATGTTTGAAGAATCTCATGTCTTCTAGGATAGCACCTTATCAGAAAAAAAATGGCTTCGGATTTTGTGTAATTCATATTTTAAGAAGCTTTTGGAAAATGTTGCCTTCTTTTTGCAGCAAGTGATTTAAGTAACATTGATTTCTATTTAATGGAATTAGCAGTTAGAACTGCATGATAAATAAATCTACTTAATTCATAGGCCGTCTACATTTGTACAAGCAGACAAACTTAAGATAGGGGATCCTACTAATAAGGGCGGAGAGTATATTCTAGATTATATCAGTTGGGTAGGCTGGACTGGGGTTCTGGGAAAATCTCTACGAATTCTTCTTTGCAAGAGACATCCCTGGGTTTAGTGATGTCTCCGGCAGCCTTGCTGGGATCTCCAGATCGAATAATTGGTTTACAAGACGCTCTTAGGGGGTCCTGTCTTCCAAGGAGAAGGAACTAACAAAATTGAGGTCGCTTTTCCTTTTCTAAGCCATTGGTTAATGACTTCGGTTTTCATCATATTAGTTTGCATGAATTTGTTTCTTTGAACAATCTTCTTGTGCTGTTTTGGGGTTAATTCAAAATTTTCCGAATCAGTGAATTAATGGTTGATGTGAAAATTTGATTAGGACAATGTGAAAAAGCTATGTTCTAATTTTCTGGACTATAAAGTTTTAGGTATGTTACGGGAAGCCTACTCTCTGTTTACTGGTAAGTTTAACAAGTAAAGATAAATTTAATCTTGAGTGTTAAATGAGGTCGATTTCCTTTAATCTACAGTTTATATATATTTAAGGTCAGGGAATAGTTTTCATTACTTGAACACTTGGCTGTTTTCATTTAATCTACAGTTGATATATATTTAAGGCCACTTTCCTTGTACAAGTGCGGTTTGATAAATTTGGAATTCTGTTTTTGTTTCAGTAATATCAGCAGTATTGACACTGCTTTTCTGGTCTGTTCAGTAATCCATACTGAGCTTTATGTCATTGGTAACCCACTGCGAATTTAACCAATGTTTATTTCCACTCAAGTTCAGGTCAACAGAAAATAACAAAGTTAAGGGGTTTTACCTATGTTTTCTAGCTGAAGTTGGCCTTTACTCTGGTTCCAAAATGGCCAAATTCAAAAACTAATGCAAGTTTGTGAATAATGCAGGAATCACCTGGGAAGATCCAGTAAGTACTTTGTTCATTAACTGAAAGTTTTCTGGTGATCTAAAAATTCGAAAGATGTGTTTGATATTTATCTTTAGATATATGCTTATTTGAAGTTTTTTAGATGATTTAATAGGACAGTTGTCTTTTAATGTTTCATTTTCCTAGTGAATAGTCTGCTTTAACATTTGAATCTCTTTCATGTTCCCTTTCCATATGTGCCTATGTTACGAGCTTCAATATCTAGTAACATTTTATTAAGAACCTTCATAAAGGCTTTTAACAGCTACCATTTCTTTTAAAAACAAATGCTTTTGGTTTTATCTAACCAAGTGAGGGCCTTTATGATTTTAAAGCCTGGGCAAAGAAACATGTTTTACATTTGCATGCTTGATATGTTGCTTCACGATGAGTTTTGTGGAGATAATCACTACTCAGAACTTAGTTTCATGAAATGTCATTCTCATACGTGCAAATTAATTTGTTGTCATATTGGTGTGTTAATATCAACAACTTAATCAAATCGCCCATTCTTTTCCTGGAGACCTTCAAAATTCAACCATTGTTTGATTATAATAAGTTAGAAGATAAACTGTCACTGATGATTCTTGTAATTGTATATCTCTGTTTCGTGTTAAACCAGCTAAAAACATTGTAATTTGTATAAATGTTCTTATTATACAGAATTTGCTACTCTGGTTGGTGGTTCTTTGATTTTCTTCAACCTGATCAATGGGCTGAGGAGTCTGCTACTGTATGAGAACAACTAGGGTGTTTTGATTTGTTTATTCAGGATACAAAGTGCAACTAATCATTCTGCGTGTTATGTATTATTTTGAGACTCTTAAACTGTGCAAAGCTGTTATTCTTTTTTGAAATATTCTAATTTTCTTCATTTCATTAAATGTTCTTGACTTATTGGTTAATAGGTTTTCTGTGGACCTGACCATTGGGCCAATGAATTTGGTGCTGAAAGATTGCAACAAGAGTCTGTCGATGATCAATGGGTCAATGAATGCTCAAAGTTGCATGTTGATGACTGGGCAGAAGAATTTGGTCGTCAAGTTGGTGAGGGGGCTTTGGGAGATAGTTTGTCTGATAACTGGGCAAATTCATATGATAAGTAAGTCTGCAGCCTTGAAGAAGTTCACTTTATAACCTCCCTTAATTCTACATGAATGTTTTGGATGTGAAAACTTGTAGGTTCCTCAGCGGTCGGACGCTTCAAGGGGTGTCTTTGTATTTTCTGATATGAATCCATATGTTGGTCATCAAAATCCTTTAAAAGAAGGTCAAGAGCTATTGAGGAAAGGACTTTTGAGTGAAGCAGTGCTTGCCCTAGAGGCTGAAGTTATGAAAAATCCTGAGAATGCTGAAGATTGGAGATTGCTAGGAATAACCCATGCTGAAAATAATGATGACCAGCAGGTAATCCACTTTGCTCTAGTTTGTCAGAGTTGGATAGTTTGTGTGTATTCTTACACCAAAAGACATTGTTTTTGTGTTCTTTAATACTACAAGAATTTCTATTAAGCGATGTGACTGCTTGTCTAGCTCAACCATCTGTTCGGCATCTTTGGTTATGATTCTTTGCCTGGCAAGGTTGACCATTTACCTTTCTATTCCACCTAAATCTAAATCATTTTTAATCTTGTCTAATGCCCTGTGAATACCATCATATTTTAGGAAACAGTACAACCTATTGATTAAGCAAGCAAGAAAACCTTTTGAACACAAAGGATCTATTTTCCTGTACCGCTACATTTTTTTTTTTTTTTTGCTGGCATGATATAGCCATGTTGGTGTACCATGCAATGGTCATTTCTTATATATGAAAACTTCTACTGGAAAGGGATAGAAGGAGCTATTTTTCGTTTAAACATTGAAATTTGCAATATGATTGGTATTACGTTTATCTTTGTGGCCTGAGGCTTCAGTCAGAGTACCAGATCTAAGGCCGCTGTCTTTGCCTGGCTGCTAATGTTCTGGATCTAACCTATTATCATTTCCCCAATCGTATATAATCCCCCTGGCCAGTGTCCGCTCTCTTCTTATCACAAAACATATAACAAGATCAGAATAAGAAAAACGCTGCTTGCAGGTATATCTCACTACAAATTATCTGTCTTCTTTGTTTTCCACTTTTTAATTTAAATTTTCAATATTCGAAAGATGGTGGGTTGGATCCTCATCCCTCCACCGGAAGATGAGTGATTTGAGTTATGATCAAACCAGTCACCCTTTAAGTTTAGGAATGGTAGTAGCAAACTAGTATATGACCTTTTCTTTTTGATCGTTACAATGTTATTGCCGTTGTTGACTTGTTACAGTATGAGAAATTGTCATGTCTGAAACAATGATGATGATCTGGATCTGGATCTGGATGTTTTGGCTGCTGTTCTTCACTTCGATGATTTTTATGTCTCAGATCACTATCTTTCCTTTTTGTTCTGGCTGGCTCCATGTTTAGTGTTTAGATCAAATCCTTAATACTAAGACTATCTTTTCCAGTCCTTTCGGCTGTTCCTTGCTTGGCTGCTTCTGCTTCTCTCTTTATACACATATGCTAACCAATATATATATCCTCTGGTTTTAAATCTTGCTTCAATTGACAGTCGTAGAAGGATTGCGATCTATGTTAACTAATTTATTTAGTATTTAGGGCTTCGTGTAGTTTCTTTTATCAAAAGAAAAAAATGTTTTGAACATTTTTCTAATAACTTTATTTGATTAATTACTTGGAAGCTTTGCTATTAAGGTATGTCATCATCTGATAAGCCAGAATTAGTTGAAAGGGACGTCTTTTTTAGTTTCAGACCTATGCTTATCTTCTCTTATTTCTGTGGGTATTGTGGTTTTCATCTTTGGGTATTGTGGTTTTCATCTTTAGAACAAGTTTTCATCTCTGTTTTAGTTTTCAGATTTATGCTTCTTTTTTAGTTTTTTCATTGTGTTTTTATTATTTGTTTTGGTGTTCAGCCTTATGAAACACTGCTTATATTCGTGGATTTATAGACAAGGTCAAGGGTTTCATTCATGACATTGGTGAGAAGATGGAGGAAACAATCGGCTTTGGCAAGCCTACTGCAGATGTAGCTGAGATTCACCTCCCTTGTATCAATCTTGAGAAAGCAGAAATTGTCGTCGATGTCATCATAAAGAACCCAAACCCTGTTCCAATCCCCCTCGTCAACATTGACTACCTCATTGAAAGTGATGGTAGAAAACTCATTTCAGGCTTGATTCCAGATGCTGGAACCATCCATGCTCATGGTGAGGAGACTGTCAAAATACTAGTTACTTTAATATATGATGATATCAAAAGTACATATGATGACATTAAGCCTGGCAGCATCATTCCATATAGGCTGAAAATTGATCTCATTGTTGATGTTCCTGTTTTTGGGAGGTTAACTTTACCTCTTGAGAAAACTGGAGAGATCCCTATACCTTATAAGCCCGATATCGATATGGAGAAGATACACTTTGAGAGATTCTCTTGGGAGGAAACTATAGCAGTTCTTCATTTGAAATTAGAAAATAAGAATGATTTTGACTTGGTACTCAATGCACTTGACTATGAGGTCTGGCTATCTGAGGTCAGCATTGGATCTGCAGAACTTGAAAAATCTGCAAAGATAGACAAAAACGGAATCAGTTACATTGAGATTCCTATCTCCTTCAGGCCTAGGATTTCGGATCTGCTCTGTGGGACATGATTAGGGGAAAAGGAACAGGTTACTCTATGAAAGGTCACATCAACGTTGACACTCCATTTGGAGCAATGAAATTACCCATCAGCAAGGAGGGTGGCACAACCCGCCTTAAGAAGAATAGGGAAGACGGTGGTGATGATGATGATGATGAGGTATGTTAATTACTCCTGACTTGTCTTTCCTGAAGTTTGAAACTTGCTATACGAATAGAATCCTATGTTTCCTTATTTCATTCTTGTTTTGGTTAGGATGTTACTCTTATGTTCGATTTGATTCTTCTTTTAAATACAAGAGGATGGTCTTTATGATTCTTTAGTAACTAACAAATTGGATTCTACCCTTTGCTATTTGCTTGTCTTATTTCTTTGAAAAGCA
This sequence comes from Gossypium arboreum, assembly GCF_025698485.1. NCBI lineage: Eukaryota > Viridiplantae > Streptophyta > Magnoliopsida > Malvales > Malvaceae > Gossypium > Gossypium arboreum. Next base: position 131,684,892 of record NC_069079.1, on the reverse strand, counting down.
TAAAGTAAGAAGCATGTTTGAATGTAAAAGCAAGCTATGTTTATGAAGAACTAATAGTTCAAATGTAAGTTTCTTTAGAACGAGATACATGATTTACTTTACTGTAAATTGATCATGTTAGAATTGTGTTGTCTAACAAGTATTTGTTTATTTTTAAATAATTATGATTTTGCTTTTATCATTTGATTTTTACTTTAGCGCCTTTTAGGAGCAAATAGCATATATAACAAACCAAACAGGCCCTGTAAATTTTTGAGATTGTTGATGACTGAGAAAGTTCTAATTGGATATTACAATGTATTGAAAATCAGTAAGAGGAAGAGTTCCTGGTTAAAATTGGTAAGAGCCACTCATGAAAAGCATGCCCTTCTAGGTGTAACATATCCATATATCATTGTCCTCTAAATGAATATCAGAGATTCAGAGTAGATGTGTCTAGTGCCTCTTTTTTTTAATCAGTAGTCACTAGTCAGGTTTATGCAAATTTTGATTGTCTAAACCTGTATTTAATTATATTTTACTTGCAGGATTAGAGCAAAAGAGCAACAGGGATGGTCCCCTTGAGATTCTTTTGTTTTGTTACAGAGTTGAATTTAATGTTTAGATTGTGATGGTAACATGTACTACAATTGTGGAAAAGTTGGTACCTATAATTATGCATATTATGTATTATGTATGTGTGCATGAATGGGATGCTGTGACCCTGGTTTTTATTTTGTCTAGCAGCTTCCCCCCCTCTTTTAGCGAACCTCTTGAATTTGCAGTTGAATAGTCACCAAGGATGCATGAAACATGCGTTGTCTTTGCTGCCTGTGGTTCTTTGGAGAATATTAGGGCAAATACTGTTACTAATGAACATAGTTAACGGAACTAGTTTCCGCAACCCACATGTAACCTAGAGAAATATGCTCCACAGCAGACCATCCAACCACCAAATAGCCTTCTTTTTTGCATTTTTTTTTTGTCAAAGTCGTTAATTTGATTGAAATGCTGTTGGAAAGATCACTAGGGATGAGGATTACATGTCATGGCACAGAAACTACACAATTTGAAGTCTGCTGAAACATAGATGCCTACTTTAGTTTTGCATTTCTTGTTCCTTGCTTCAAATTTGCGGATAATAATTAGTTTCTGTTAAATTTTTAATTGCTTCAGGCTATCCATCCAATAATCACTTTTTAACTTTTTAAACTCAATTTCGGTAACATCCAAATCCAATATATAGTTTTTAAAGCTGCCTCATCTGGACTGCATAGCAGAATCGAATCTGACATTGCGCCATAAACCATCCTCTCTAGTTGACTTGAAGAGAGAGGTTTTCGTTGTTTTAAATCTTAGCCGCTTTTATTAATCTGGGTTTCGCTTCAATTTGCTTCAATGACTTGCCATATCATTGAATCTCAAAGAATGTATACTGCCCGAGGCCCCTCGCTGAACCTGAATTGGAATTTTCTACTTCTCATCTGCATTTTGCAGAAAATCACTATCGACATCATTGATTTGGTTGTCATTTTAAACTTGCTATCTTAATAAGGGGTTCAATCAGATATGAATTGCCAACCTGGCAAGTAATAAGAGAGAGTTGGGTTGACCTGAACATTTCCTACGGAATATGATTGGTAGTTTAGTTTATTTATGCTTTAATGTAGGTGTTTGTGGAAGATACCAACTCAACTCAAAAGAATCAATTGTTTTAGCAGAGAGCTAACCGAAGGCATAGAAATTAATAATGGAGAAGGATGATCAAATTTATTAACTAAGCAATGCTTATACATATATGACTCAAGCTAATAAACACAATTTCCTACTCTTACTAACAAGCTAACAAACTTGGCTTTTTTACTTCTAATAAACTAACAACTACTAACAAGCTAACAATCACTCTTGAGACATTAGCATTCTCCTCATGACCCGAGTGTTATAAACCCAAGTTTGTATCGGACATAGTCATACAGCTTCCTGCACACAACTTTTACCTTCATTTTAGGTTGATATAAGAGATACCCAATTTGATTAAGCTAATGAATTATCTTTGTTGTTCCACGGTTTAGGGGAAGCAGGCTGTTAACAGGGTTCAGCGGTACTGAGGCCCGAGGGCTTTTGATTTATTTGATTTTCTTTTTTTAACCTTTTCAAGGTTTTCAGGAGCTAGCTCGGATTTGGGAAGGTAAGCTGTTTGGTGCTGCTTAGATCAAAGATAAAGAAACCAAAATTAAAGCATGAAAAATAAACAAAATTCAAACAAATAAGAAAAAGTGGTAATGCTTTCTTCAATATCAGAAGATGATCATAAAATAAATAGCTGAGGATTTTGATTCATCACAGCCAGAAAAACTTGAGTTACTAAACCAAACTTTAGGAACGAAGAAAATGAAAACAAAAGTTAAAGAACTAAGAATTTATTGAGAAATTTAGGGATACAAACAAATCTAGAAAATCGAGAAGGATCAGAGGAAGATAGAAAGAGGAACCTTGATGATTCTTCAAGGGATATTACTATAGACAATTGGCAAGCTTCGATCGATGAATCAAAAAGGGAAATAAAAAAATATATAATTAGGGTTTTGAGAATAGGGAAATAGAGAAAATTTGAGAATACAAAAAACAGAGGAAAGAAGAAAGGCCCCTTTCCCTTTTAACTCCGAGCTGATAAATTTTTTGGTTGATAATCATCAAGGTTCCTCAATAAATTCTTAGCTCTTTTACTTTATTTTTCATTTATTATAGAGCCATCTGAATGGCAGAAATGATGACAAATAATCGAGCTTGGAATTTGTACATTAAAATTGATAATATATGGGAAGAAGAGGGAAAATTTTCCACAACATGACAACAGAACAATTGTATTACACTGTTGCAAAAAACAGTACATGTCCTGAAATCAATGGTACTGCAGCCAGCACAAGCGTACTACAACCTAACCTGAAGACAACTTTGGACTAGAAGTATGGACAGAAAAACTAGTTGTAGAAGTTGAGGAATTATGGACAGCTCTTGTGTGGCTAATGCTTGGTTTAGTGAACCAAGTTGTATACAGAAATTGTTTGTGAGGCCCCACATGGTTGCATATTAGCCTAATCTTTTGTCTCTCTCTCATCCATCTCAGCACGATCTTCATGTGCCTCTTGCTTGTAAGTCCTCTCAATCCAACCTCCTGAACTCATACACACATTTCTACTCCATTATGTCAAGCACAGGCAAGTAAAGCATGAAAAGAACAATAATGCATGGAATTCAAGATCCTAAAATTATGCAACAATAAAACTGCACTGCCCTTACTTCACTCTTGGTTTTGGCTTAATTTGATGTGGAAACAACAAATATAGATACACAATGAATACATATTATAGTCTACTAAACAACTGACCTTGACTCGTTCCCAAGTATCACCGACGGTGAGGGGCCCATGCTCCTTGAGAATGTCAAAGATGACTCTGGTTATGGTCTGCGTTTGCTCTGGCGACGTTTTCAACTCGATTGGCTTCATTTTCGGCTTGGGTTTCGTTGAAAAGTACCGAATCATACTCCCAAACATCTTGTCTCCCTAAATTTATAGTAGTTGAGTAGATGAGGATGAACCGTGTTTTATTTCATTTAAAATAAACTAAAACAATCCCTATGCCACTCCAAAAAGTTAAACTATTTTAAACCAACCAAAAGCATAAATTACAAACAAACCACTTTCTGAAACAACAAAGACAAAAAAATCCAAAATCCCAATTTGGAAACCGATTCAGTCAACCATCCCATGAAAGACCCATAATTCCAAACCAAAAGCTGTGTAAAAACGATAGCGGCAAAGATTCAAATGAGAATAATCTTTAGGAGAAGAGAATTAAGGAGACGAACTGTAAAAAAAAGGCACGAATTCTTACCCGGGAGTCGATCTGAGCCGAAACCCAACAAGGTGGAGTTGTATTGCCGGAGATATATCAGGAAGAGAGATTGAAAGCGAGGCTACTCATAAACCCTATAACAAAGGAGAGTGAAGCTTCATTTCTTAGTGGCTGGCTTCCTTATTTTCTTCCCCTCGTTCAGAAGGTCCATATAGCTTGTTGGATTAAAGTCGTGAATCCCTAGAGTTGGCTTGTTGGATTCATTATAAAAAAGCCCATTTCAATTAAAAAGAAACCTCATCCTCAATTTTTTTAATAATTTATAAGGTTAACGAAATTTTTGGTATATATTTTAGTCCCTGAAATCACCATTCGATGTAGTCCAAAACCCAATAATCCAAAACCTAAGCGATCCACAGCCCTAAACACTGAAATAAAAGCCCAAAAACACCAACCCAACCCTAAACCCAAGCCCCAAGCACTGAGACCTCAAACCCGGATATCTCTCGAATGGGATATACAACATCGGGTATCCTTATGTAGAATATCTCCCAGCCGGGATATCCTGGCAATGGGATATCCCTCACTGGAATAAATATATCAGTATGATTTTTTTCTTATTACCTCAACAAATGTGGTGTTTTTTACTGTTGAAAAAGGGTAAATGAGGAAACAAAACAATAAAAGGGAAAGACACAAGAAAATGTTTCCATTTATTTTCTGCTAATCAGTTAGGGTTTTAGGATAGATACTTATATAGTTGTTAGGAACATATCTTCGCTATAAAATCTCATAAATAGGACTCAAAGGTTTGCAAGAAAATGTCCCTCAATACAGAGGGAAACAAACAATCGAACAAAAAAACAGACATCACAATATTTAAAAAGACGAATATAAGCAGTGTTTCCTAAGGCTGAACACCAAAACGAATAACAAAAACACACTGAAAAAACAAAAAAAAAGAAGCATAAATCTGATAACTAAAACAGAGATGTAAACTTGTTCTAAAGATGAAAACCACAATAACCACATTAATAAAAGAAGATAAGCATAGGTCTGAAACTAAAAGAGACCTCAAAAGAAGAAGTTAGTAGAAGTGAAAACCATACCTGAAATTACTATCCGATGAAGAAGCGAATTTCACAAAAGCATAGGTCCGCTGTAGCAAGGTTTTTTTTTTTTTTGGCATATGGTTACACAAAAGCTAAAAAAGAAATGTAGGAAAAAAAATGAAGAGAGTCCCAGATAGAAATTACCTAGTAAAAAAAGGGAAGAAGAGAAAAACAAAATAAAAGGAAGGTAAAAATCAGAATAAAGGGAGACGAAGGAGACACAATTTACAGGAAAAAGGTCTCTCATCAAAAATTTAGAGAGATTATTGTATCATTTAATTATTGCTCCTTTCCAACTTGGTTCTGTTTCCCATCACAACACTCAATATCCCTGTACAAATCTATTTTTTTTTCTCGTACTTATATCTATTTTAAATTTTAAATCAGTGATATATTTTCCTCTTAAATATATTAAAATATTTAAAAAATTTTAAAAATATCAAATAGATGTAAATTGTGAGTTGTGTTCAAATGTTTAAAATTGTAATATTTTAACTAACATTTTTATTAAAAATAAAAATTTCACTTTTTTAAAATTAAACAAATTTAACTAATCAAACCCAGAAACCCTTTCCCAAGGCCCATAATGATTCAGTAACCAACCTTGATAAAAGCCCACCGAACGTATTAGCAAAAAGAAATATATCTGAACTGAAAACAGAGAATAAAAGTATTATGCTAAGCAGATATTACAAAAATATTTGGTAGATATTTTCTTGAGTCTTGGAGCAATGGAACTAGTGTCATGTTATTTAGAAAAGGAACTATAATGAAAAAAATATAAAGGCAGGTGAATGGGAGCACAACTTGAGAAAAAAAAAATATACTTCAAAATGGGCACCTATGTAGTAACATAATTCAGAAACTCTACTTACTTGTGAATTACGGATTAGACCACGAAGATATTCATATGAAAATGGAACAATTGCTGTGAATTCGATTCTCATGATGACCATTCTTGCAACCCAAAAAAAAAAAAAAACATATCCCGACTGTCCAAAGTGAAAAAGCAACATACCAAATCTAGAAGGCCATGGAAACCTCCACACGTTCATTCACTTTAATCCTAATTTACATTTTATTACACAATTTCATTCAAATTCCTAAACATGTTAGTTTAGGAAAAGTAAAAGAATCCACGAGTATTCATGTCACGCCTCAAACCGAGGCATAAAAGACGCCACACGTTAAGAGAGAGAAAATCTCGCAAATATACAAGGCTACCACTGAGTAACAGAAACCCATCATCTTCCATTCTCCCACACCAATAATATTTGATAAAAGAAATGCTTCTTAAATGAAATCAATACCTGGATAAAGGTACAATGAAAGAACAATGAACAAGGTTTAATATTTTTTGTAACTTCGACGAAGCAATGAAAGCACAATTATGGCATTTCAATTCCACTCAATTTATGGATTGCTCTAACCTTCTTATCTGACAAAGCCAGTTGCGTTCTGGGCTCGTTATCAGTGCGGAGCTTTGGGTATAATATGCTTCTAACAACAGAAAACTGCAAAGTCCTCCAAAGGTTGAATGTGCAGAACAGCTGAAATGGAGTTTATAGTGACATAAATAAGTAAACAGTGCAGATCATCCCAACAGGACGTGTAGCTTTGCTAAGACTGAAAATATGACCAAATATGGAGCCTATTACGAAAGCATAACAGTTGATTTCAGGAAAGCCAATCGGTTTTTGGTCAGATTAATCTTCTCTTCTGCTTCTGCAGCTTTTTCCTGAACCCCACGGACAACATCATTGGGAGCTTTCTCTATGAACTGCAGTGAACACATATTATAGATTGTAAGAGGCTTGTAAGCAATTGCAGGCATCAACAAGCATAGGAGAATATGAAGCTTGTTGGAGAAGAAAAGGCCATCAGTTGACACATCCTAAGAAGACTTACGCAAGTAAACAGTAAACTATCAATTAACTTTCATAGCAATGTTGAACACGAGCAACAGCCAGTTCTCATGATACACCAATTTGAAGTGTGCCAAACTTTTCCAAATGCTTTATAGCACATAAACTTTCCCAAATGATTTTTGAAAAACAACAGTTTGAGCTTCTCCCTAAAGTTAATTTTATGAAGTTCTCTGGGTACGTGCCCCCACTAAAGTTGATACATAATAAACAAAATGCCATAGCAAACATATTCAGGAATCCTCTCCATGAAACTCTGACTACTACAAAGTAGTGTTGTTTTTAAGTTCCGTGCCTTGTTTTTATCCTATTTTAATCCGTACATTCGGTCATGTTTGAAAAGCTTAAGCACGGTGGTAACTATTACATTTGTGCCAAAGTAATGATCAATGTTAGTGCATCTACATCAATGACAAAGTAAAGTTCATACTTTAGGAGAGTTGAGGCGAGCTTTAAGTCCCTCATACTCCGTTTGCATCTTTGATAGGCGCTTGGTAAGGCGTAGCACTTCAGCAGAAATATCAACCATATCAGCAAGGGGAAGATATGCCTCCAGTCCTTCACTTGCAATAAGGTGAACTGATTGTTTTGCATCCTCTGCGAGTATAAATACATATAGATGTCCAACATTTCATATATCAAAGAGAATCAATAGGAAGTACTATTAGTGAAATGAATATGCAAAGCATTTCTTTGTCCTAGGACCAAAGCATATATGGTTCAAAGTAAACATGCCTGGAGGAGAATCAGCGAAATGAATATTGTCTAAATCTAGCTTGGATAAGAGAGCCAACACCTCCTTCTCTTCCTGCATCGAGAGGATACAACCTATCAACATTGATTTGTGGACAAGCTAAGAATACAGATACTTAAGACATTAGCATTGCTCATTAACCCATTCCTTTTTCCGCCAGACTTTACAACAGCCTGTGGTAGTATAGTTACAAGTATATATTATGCATTGAAAGATGGCACAATCAAGAAAAGAAACAAAATGGTGCCATTCATTTTTCTTTATAATTAATAAGACAATCCCTAAAGAAACAAACTACACTTACAGATATATACTGAATGACTTCTTCACTACCAACAATAGAAGCAGTTATGCGCTTTGCTGGCTCAACAGAATACTCAGCTCTAGCATTACGGATTGCTCGAGTCTAGGACATAAGTTATCAGAGGTTAGCGATCCCCTTACCTTGGGTTTAAGAGTATTTGGTGGCGAATGTAGAGGGAAAAAGAAGAGTTCTATAAACTCACCAGAGCTTGTAAATTTTCAAATCTTTTTACCAAATCAGTACTCCTGGGAAGAGAAGTTTGTGGCCAGGAAGATATTATAAGAGCTTCTCTCCGATTGGGAAGTGCCTGAAGATAAATAAAATAAAAGAAAAATCCACAGTTACATCAGCAGAAAACCTTAGGGGATGCCGAAAACAATAAAAGAAAAGAAAAAATGTCATTTCTTGTGTGAAGCACTATTCATGTGTGCTATAATGTGAACCCAAAATTCACTTAAGTACATGTGCATGTTCAAAGTCAGGTGTGCACATTAAATCTAGACTTGATAAGGTGCTCATCAATGGAAATTGTGTTCCAGCGGATTTTATCCAAACTTAATATTAACATGAATGATCAGATTCAAGAATATGGTAAACTAAATGAGTTTAAATTATAAATATTATATTAACAAAAAACATGGTAAACACTACAAAGCCCACACCTGCCACAGTTCCTCGGTTACGAATGGCATGAATGGATGTAATAATTTCAGTATATTCTCGAAAACGTAGAGTAGAACTGTCTGAGCTACTAAAGCAACTGAATCATCTCCAGAGTGGTAAAGGCGAGCTTTACTGGCTTCAATATACCTATGCAAACAAAAAAAACATAAATCCCAAGCATGGGTTGCAGATCTAAAAACTGGACATATAACACAAAAATAACTACAGCTAATCAGAGTAAAAATTATACCAGTATCTTTTGCAAAAAACATACGACCATGACAGGTATTTCATGTATGTGTCAACAGCACATACTGATCCAACTTACAATAGAATTCTAGTAATGATAACAATAAAATAACACACACTATCCACCAAATGAATTTTACAACTTTAACCTTAGAAAAAAAGGGCATTATGTGCTATATAACAACAGCATAAACTTCATTACTTTTCAGTTTTCATGATCTGTAAATGGCATAAAATCGAGACCTTAATGGCATAAACAATAGAACTACGTTCTATTAGCAGAAAGCAGATTATAAAAGAACATTCAACATACCAGTCGGCAAAATCACCCCAAAAGAAATCATATATTTCTCTCCCAACGTCCCCAAAGAAAAATTTGTTATAACTCTCAGTGACAGCATCAATAAGCATATGCAGTTTTGAGACCTGAAAAATGAACAACAGTACTCAAGAAACTTCTCTGTAGCGTTCAGAAAAAGAATAACCAGGGTATGTATGAATTGGAGGTAACTTGGCTCAAATATACAAATAAATAGATGGTGGCAAAACAAGCACAGTATTTTTTTCTTACCACCCAACATTCTGGAAGAGGAAGCCTTAGAAGATACCCCTCCGTGTTAAACTGAAAAGGAAAGTTTACTGATTAGGATGATGCCAATCTTCTTAGGAACAGGACATGGTGATGATGTCAAAAGAAAAATTAACCAATCTTCTTAGGAACAGGACATGGTGATGATGTCAAAAGAAAAATTAAGTTACACCATATGCAATAATAATAGATTTCTTTTTCTTCTGAGAGTAATAATAATAGTTACAAATGCAAGCATAATTCAGATTAATACTGTTGACAGTACAATCAATAAACACAGTGAATACTCCACCTATCCAATAATTAATAATATATATGTGCTTGTTCCTTCTGTTTTATGTTAAAAATGATATGGTAGTAAATGTATACTGTTGTATGAAGACAAGGACAGACAGGTGGTCTACTACTATCCCACTAATCTGAGAAAAGAGGAACAAACCTTACAAGCCTCTATATTCTGCCAACCAGAAACATTGTCCCGATTAGGCAGAACCTGCAGCACAAACTTGCCAGCATTCCATAATTTGTTTGTGAAGGCCTTGTTCGCTGTTAGCCTTTCAGTAGATAAATTAAGATCCTAGAGATTATTCAAGGAAATTGGCTAATTAGACATGCTATCATAAGCTAGAACCATGGACATTAGAACAGTAGTGAACATTATATGACAGAATTTTTCATTATTGAATTACCAACATGTTGCCTGTAGTACAAGACAAACCTGACCAGCAGTTCCCAAAGCAAGAGTGAATCGCAACGCATCAGTGCCATACTCCTTGATAGTATCAAGTGGGTCAATAACATTGCCAAGAGTTTTAGACATTTTACGCCCCTGAAACAACTTACATGTTAGGCAGATATTTTCTTGAGTCTTGGGAGCAATGGAACTAGTGTCATGTTATTTCGAAAAGGAACTCTAATGAAAAAAGTATAGATGCAGATGAAGGGGAACACAACTCGAGAAAAAAAATTGTACTTTAAAATGGGCACCTAAGTTGTAGCCTGATTCAGACACTACTTACTTGTGAATCACGGATTAGACCATGAAGATATACATATGAAAATGGAACAGTTCCTGTGAATTCGATTCCCATCATGACCATTCTTGCAACCCAAAAGAACAATATATCATGGCTGTCCAAAGTGAAAAAGTGTTAAGGCCAACAGTTAAAACATAGAAAAGTAGATCAAATGGAATTTCTTGAGACCAAGTATGCTATAATGCCCTCTAGTTTGTTATTGAATAATAATAGAAGCACTCTCTTATGGAAACGAATAGGGCACCTCATCTAAGCAATAGGAGTTAAACAAAGCGGCTCATACCCAGTTTCAAGCATTGTTGTCGGATAAAACCTTTTAAAATCCTCTGCCAACTCATCTGGCCACCCAAGAGTACTGAAAGGCCATAATGCACTGAAAGAAAGAAAGCAGCAAAATATAGAGCATTTATCACACAAACAAAGATTGATGTGTGCATGACAAGTTTCATATCCAGAGAATGGGAGAACCATATCAAAACCTTTAAAACTCAAGTTGAAGAAGATGGCTGAAAAAAGCAACTTACGCCATTTTCTACCAGTTATTGCATTACTCAAAAAGCCCAGCAAATGAACATATTTATCACAATAAAGTGCTTTCAGCCACTTCACACAAAAATGTTTCAAATAATCAACACGGTTGCCTCAATACTTTTTGCACCAGAGTAAGATATCAGACATATTTGGACTCAACCTTGGACCTCTCAAAAAACCGTCAGAACTTTCCTACCAGGTACTAACAGGTCAGGATGTAAGTGAAATTTCAGCTTAGGAAGATTGAAGTGACAGGAAATCCTACCACTTACGGAGAAATTTTTTTTCCTTTTATAATTATGCAAGAAAGTTAAGTGACAACATTAATATAATAGCTTCATTTGGATAACAATTTTAAAATATTACTTGCTTTATTCTATGTGATCTCAAAGACTCAAAACATGATTCATCCTTTTTCATTTTGGACATGTCAGGAGATTTTTTGGAATAGGTCTTCATATCTAATCAATAACTTACGTACGGGAAGAAGAAAAAAAAAAGGTGCACTTATTTGATTGATAGTTTGAAAATATTGCATCATCTAAACACTGTTATTACATTAGTTAAAGATTACAATACAAATACCACCTCAGGTTCATTTGAAGATCCTTTATTTACTTGAAAAGGTGATAACAGAAATAAACTATTATGGTCCTGAGGCTGGGTTTGAGGCACCAGACAAGTGGCGCAAGAATTCAATTCGAAGAAAGGGTCTTTTCCCTTATTTTGATTCATATTTTTGCCTATGGTTGTGGAACTCCAAAGGAGTTGCCTACCTTTGATTTGCTGAAACATTCAACTTATTTTATTCATGAATAATTTCTCTCATAAAGAGGTTTATAATTTAGGAAATAAGATGCAAAACCCTACTTTCTTATTCTAATACGGAAAATAAAAATATGACATCAGAATATCCTAATTTATTAGGGAAGTTTTATTTAAACTAATAAGATAATTTTAGGAAATAAAAATTAGAACCAAATCCCAACAAAATCAGTATCCTAATCAGATCCCCTAACATAAACACGACATAATAAGAAAATAAAACCAAAGGGACATCAAAAATAGAACTGACAAAGACTGGTTGTGAACTCTAGCTTGTAATATAATATCATCCCATCCAATCAGTTAGAGAAGAAAGCTAATTATGTACCAAAAAAGAGGGAGAAACTCTAGGTAAAGAATGACTTTCCATCCTAAAATGATGATATCATAGTTAAGGAATTTAAAATTGAATAACCAACCTTGAGAACCAAGTGTCGAGAACATCTGGATCCTGATAAACTTCTACGTCTTTTCCGTATTTATCACGAGCCTTCCTAAGAGCTTCCTCAGCACTCCTAGCAACTATATATTCCTCTTCACAGTCTTTTCCAACAATGTACCAAACAGGTATGCGGTGTCCCCACCACAGCTGTCTGCTTATGCACCAATCCTTGATATTTGTCAGCCAATGATTATAAATCTGTACTCAAAATAAGCAAAAGTGAGCAAAGGCAGAAACTACCAACAGAAGTAAACTTAAAGTAAAATATCGAGTAAATAGGAAGAAAGGTCCCAGATGACAGTAGCATGTGCTGAGGGGTGTTGCACTATCAAGAAAGACAAAATGTGGCCATCCTCTCAGCAGGGAGGAGATGATTGTGTCCTACCTGGGAACATGCATGTTTCCAAAATTTTCCTTATGCTTAGAAGGTCATACCTTTTATTTGTGTCCACTTAAACATGTTGACATGAGCATTAAATGCAGGTACTTTAATTATGAAACATGGATAAGGCAGAACGGCATAGGTTAAGGGAAAGTGATGAGGTGAGTAAAGTTATCAAGAGTTATGCTTTCCATCATACCTTCCCATATCTTTCAGGAATAATGGTCAATTCTCCCTTTTCAACTGCAAGAAGAGCCTTTTCAGCTAAGGGCTGCATTGTTACAAACCACTGCTTGCTTACTAGTGGCTCTATTAACTAATAAAAGAACCATAAAAGGGGAAAATAAGAGAAAGAATTACTGAGAGAATAATTATCGACACTGTAACTTCAAAAACAAAAAGAATATAACTGAAAGATAACATGCACACCTCTCCGCCACGCTGAGATCTCGGTACTCTTAAACTGTGGGGTTCCTTTTTCACAGCTAAGTCAGTCTCCTCAAGATCAGACCACAATTTCTTCCGTGCCTCAAATCGATCAAGGCCACTAAAATTTAAGAGCCACCACCATAAGTACGACAAAAGAAAAGATGAATAGGAAACTTTAATTTAGCATTTGTTCAGAAAGTCCACAAATATTACCAGTACAGTCCAGCAACCTCATTTAATGTCCCGTCCTTGTTCATAACATTAAGAATAGGAAGGCCAAGCTTTCTAGCTAGAACATAATCATTATGATCATGTCCAGGGCTTATCTTCAGTACACCAGTCCCAAAGTCTTTATCAACATACTGCCGCCATTGACATAACAAAGAAAACAGAAGTGAGATTGTCAACCTGAAATTTCTTAATTTAATGGACACAGTTGAAACATTTGCCACCTCAACTAACCCCATTAAGCAGGTCAAGCAAACCATTTGTTTTCTAAAACTAGTGGCGAAGCCCACAATGAAGAAGCCTATAGGCTATGCAGGGAATACATCCTAAATTTGAAGCACAATTTCATCATGATGACCAAAATAACCTTAGGCAAGGCAGATATTCCACAGCTTCTGTAAGGCAGTGCACCTCAAGTTCTTTGAAGAACGAAATGGACATTAGAGACTCCAAAATGTACTACACCTTTTACAACTAAAATGATATGATTTTATAATGCTAAAACAATCCAACATACTTTTTGCTTTAAAAATTGTGTTTCAATTCCTCTGTCATGAGCATTCCTACCAATTTGAGTGACAGAGAGTAAGGAAAAATTAGCATTCATACATTGATGCAAAATTTGGAGAATGCAACAATACTTAAAAAAAAAAAAACAGAAACACATGCTTTTACCTTATCAGAGATGATAGGAACATGACGACCATATGTCATAGGGACAATTGCCATTTTCCCAACATACTTGGAATATCGGTCATCCTGAACAAAAGTGATGTGTCAGTCATACAAGGACACAGAGTTGTGAGTTATTAACTTTTGTGCAAGTTTTGCTGGATGCCTATAGGCCATGACATCCCAAATCAAACAAAACCTGAAGGGTAGTCTAAGTTCTGGATTTATTGCAAGACAGGACACTTGGTATAAGGAATGAATAATTTATGTTACCAACCACTGGGGAAAAAAGAAAAGGCCACTATGGTTTACCTAAAAGAAAGCATTTTTAATGCTGCATCCAAAGATTCTTTAATAAAACTGTTATATGTTATGTTGCTCAAGTTAACCTTATTATTTAAACGAAAGATCTTTTTCCACATTAACCAATCACTGGTGCCTTTATCCAAGTGGCATCATGCAAGCAGTGATCGTCTTTTGTTTTTATTTAAATAACCTACACTTTCTATTTCTTTGTAAAGAATAGTCCTATCATATCAACAATTCTCAAACAGTATCCTTTATTCGGCCCACAAGATAGTAGGATCTACTTCTGAATAAATGCACTGAGTAATTGGATGAAGGAAATTGTCTGTTACATGACTTACTAAAAAAAATGGTGAAAACGCAATGGAAATATTAACAAAAAAATCTCACAATATTGCAAACGTAGTTATATTATAGTGGTCATGAACTAATGTTAAATATAAAATTTGATGATTCAACTGTACCAAGTTTAAAAATCTAAATGCAATATAACTATCAAATTCGATCAATTAATGTATATACATGATAAGGATTTTACTAGAAATCCATAAAGATATAGCTTTTAACAGATTTTACTAGCTTTATGAATAGTGCATCATGTTGTTAATATTTCCTTTTCTTTTATGGTTTATTGTAATACATGCATTCTTAAGCTTCCACGAACAACTAGAAACAGAAATGGCCTTTATGTTTATCATAATATTTCATAAATGCTGCATCCTTATTCATATTTTCCAATTACTTCTATTCTTCTTCCTGCATTGTATGTTATTCTATTGCACTTCAAACCATACTCCAGAAAAACCCACATAAAATTGGAAACATATTCCCATATGTAAGTACTTTAGTACTAAAGAAAAAGAGCAGAATAGGAAGATTCTTTACACTACGTTGATCAATATAATCAAAGACACAGCCTCTTAAGCACATAGGCACAGAAAGTAGCAATTAAACAAGGACCATTGCATCACATCTTATAAAGTTTGAATTACCAGAAGTAACTACCTATCACTTGGCCATGCATTCTTCACAAGTATTTCAATAGAAAATGAAGGTGTTATACCTGAGGATGCACAGCTATAGCTACATCACCAAACAAAGTTTCAGGCCGTGTTGTTGCTATTGTTAAGAAATCACTTCTAATAGAGAGCAAATATTAAAGTATCAGTCAAAGTACATGGCAATATTAAAAAAGTAGATGCAAATGGTCTATTTGAGGACATTTATGTCCATATGAAATGAAAGCATGTGTAAATTTTATATTAAATCAAAAATAAAATAATAATACGATAAAGAGATTCTCTACCACTTAGTTACCACATTTGACATTCCAATGAGAGTAAATTTTTAAAGCTCTTAAGGTTACATAACATTCCCTGTCTTCTCTCAGTCCTTCTATCATTTTTCTCTGGCAATTATGAATCCAGTTGAATTACTACATTTTCTTGTTTGAGTTACTTAAGTCCATTCATACTCCAGAAAAGCAAAGCAAACACACAAAAAAAAAATGCCTAACAAGAAGTACCTTGAACCTCCAGCAACACGATATTTAATATAGTAGAGGGTACCAGGCTCTTCAGAGTATTCTACTTCCTATGGGAACATGCAAAAGACAATGTTGAATGATAAAGAATGTAAAACAAAATGCATAAAAAGAAAAGCAATATCCCCATGCAAAAAAGATTCATACCAAGTCTGAAACAGCAGTCTGTAACTTTGGAGACCAGTTAACCATGTAAGACCCTAAAAGAAGATATCATATCAGTTAAACTAGGTTAGTTACTGAGACTAATATAGTGCAATTAACAATAAAATCAAATCAGAAAAAACTGAGCTGAGTTGTATAGTTGAATATTTGATAAATTAACAAACAGAAAAGAAAGTAGTTCCCACATCCTACCACCAAACACCAGAGAATATATTCAAGTCACCATAAAAAATAACTGTACTTGAAGTCCAAAAGAAAGCCTGTAGGTTTAAAACCTCCTTCCCTTCAGTCTTTTGCTCAGCTATTTTCAGACCAGAGATTCTAAATGCACATGTACAATAATAAGTACAGAAAAGTCAATTTACATCAGTTCCATGTTACCAAGTTTGGACCAGTCAATGACTAACTCAGACTAGATGTCAAATTGAAGCATCAGTATTTCTAAATCAATACACTCTAAGGGGGAAAAGATATATAAAATTCCTTTTAAATGTTAATATTAGTCTTTCTTTGTTGTTTTTCATTTGATATCATAATTTCTTCTAGATTTTTAGTGCACAGAAAGATAATATTGACATTCTTTTCTTTTCCCTACGATAGGCAGCTGAAGCAAAGGAGGAAGATAGAAAATTATGATCAAATGAGAAAGTAAACATGCTAAATATCAGTTAGCAAAGTGAAACATGATAGTAAGCAATGGAATTTTGGCATATACCTTGATAAATTAATCCTTTTTCGTGAAGTCTAATAAACGCCTCTATAACAGCTCCTGCAATAGGAATGCAAGGTTCAAAACACAAACTTACCCTACTGATATTTGAACAAATGTAAGCGCCTAATTATTACTTCTATGATTATCACTACTATTATTACTGCCATATGCATAATGCAAAGAAAACAAATGAGGTAACAAGTAAAACAGGTCACAGATTGGAACTTTACACATAACTTAAAGACTTTGAACATTAGCTAGATTTCACTTTTACTAGATATAAAACTTGTCTTACGACTTAGCTGCTCATCAAGGGTGAAACATTCTCTAGTCCAGTCACAAGAAGCCCCAAGTCTCTTAATCTGATTAGTAATGGTCCCACCATACCTGAAATTGAAAAGAAAAAAGACCAGCAATGAACAAAAAATAGATAAAACATACAAAACAAAGTAGTACCTATACGAAACCTTAATGGTCAAATATGAACAATAAACACCAGAAATTAAGCAACGGGTTAAAGCAATAAAACTCAATAAGTATCAGTATTTGGAAGGAGAAGAAGTAGAATTTATTGAAGTTGTGGAGACCCCCCCCCCAACAAAAGCCCTTTCTTCAGAAACAACAAAAACACCATAGATGATATGTACAAAGTAATAGATTCAATATCAGCAAAGAACAGCAGAAAAACCAAGTATGCAAATAATTTAAGGGAAGACATACTTCTCTTTCCACTCCCAAACTCGTTTTTCAAATTCATCTCTGCCCAGTTCTACCCTTTTTATTCCTTCAGAAGCCAACATTCTTTCCACAACCAACTGGGAAAAGAAAAGTAAACTAGGTTCAATTATATATTCCCATTCAACAGGATATAACATATATACTCATTCTCTACACAGAACATTATGTATAAAGAGGGCAGAATATAAATTAACAACAAAGCTGAAAACATTATATTTACAAAAGATTACTAGAAATAATACAACCATAAAGATCAATCCTTTTCCAGAAACCATTACAGAAGTTAAAACCGAAGGTAGTTGGATTATTAGACAATTCCAAAATATGTCTTCCTTTTTTTTTCTCTTACTAGTTCGGGAGATCAGACGAGCAGAAATCATGATCATCAAGAGACTAACCTGAGTTGCAATACCAGCATGATCAGTTCCAGGAAGCCAAAGTGTTGGTCTTCCCCTCATGCGATGGTACCTAACCATGATATCCTAAAGGAGACCACCAAAGGAAACAGATACAATTAAATAAATAAGCATGACAACACCAATAGCAAAGTCAACGAAATTTAGAATAATTACAATTTCTAAAAAATAAAGGTTAGAATCTGTTAGAATTAGAAGGATCTTCGTATCTTTATATCTCATCCTCCACATCTTCATCAAGTTTCATCCAAGACACTAACCACTACAATTAAGAGAATCTGGCCATTTTTACTAAGAAGACATTTTCTGAGTACAAGGAGTTACATTGACCACTGTAGACTCAAATGCGTTGAATAAAATCAGATTATGCTATATGAAACATCTTTTGAAGTTGAGATGCAAAGGTTGCCCGCATGTAGTTATCTGCACTTTCAAGTTTATAAATAAATTCAGAAAACCACAGAATGTTGTATCAATAATGCCTAAAAAATGCATCCTAAATGTTTGACACTACCAGTGAAAGAAGTAATGGCAACTAAGTCCTTTCAGATTCATTTAATAATCTTCACAACCTCAAGAGTTACAAACATTGCATGTCCCATGTGCAGAGAGCCAGTAACATTAGGAGGTGGCATTGATATGACAAAAGGATCACTTTCCCAGTCAAATTTTGGTCTGAAATATCCTTGAGACAGCCACCTGCCATCCAACAGTTCCATAAATTCTCTCAACAGATATATAAGTTAACAAAGTTCATTACAAGTAATGAACATATAATCATATCTAAATTCTAAACAAGGACACATATGCTGAAGTTTAACAAAAAAACTTTCTGACAGTTTCAGAACAGTAGAACAGTTACTCATAATAGCATTTTTAGACACACAAACCCTCCCAGAATAAAATAAACAAGTAAAAGCTTTACAAACATACAAAAATTGCAGGACTTGCATAAACGAAATACTTAAGATCAATATTTGGTAAAAAATTTAACTTGAAAAGTGATCCAATGTCCTTAATTATGCTATGTCAACCAAAAAGAGGAATGAAATGACAAGCAAAAAAGGGTGTTTCAAATCTAAGAACTTATTTTATACAGACATATATAGGGAGGAATCCACTTATATAAGTGCAAAACTATTTAGATTTATGCACTTTCATAACTTTTCATAGGATATGTAATTTTTTAACCCTACCATCATTACCATCATATTTCACATTCTATTCACATAGATCATCCATCAAGTTTCAAGAAAGTTAAAAATATACCAAACCATTTGTTCAATGTAAAAAACTTTCAACGGCTAAAATATATTGAAAAAAATAGTATTCTCGATTGATATGATAGAGTTATTTCATCTATTTGAAACTTTACAAACACGAACCAGTACGATTATATTGTTAAATCCAGTGTTCAGTTTGTCAAAATATGAACCATGTGAAAAGGATAAAAGTAAAACACAGCATAAACCCGATTCAGAAAAAAAAAATTAAAAAAAAAAACAACTAAAACAGTATATAATACATGGCATAACATAAAAAAGAAACACCACACACGAATACACAAACATGCCTAAATCAATATAATACGAATTATTAACCTGTCAAAAGCTATATAAAACTAAAATATGTAAACGCGATTATCTTACACATATTTCGACATGAAAAAAACTTGAATAAATCTGTGTCAGACACATAAAGATAAGTTCATAAGGATGAAATAATTAAAATAGCCTCTTCTCTAACATTGATACATTTAATCACTTTCGTTAACTTCACTAAATCGAAAACTTTTATTTGGCCAAAGATAAGGAGCAAACAACATAAAACCTCAAAATTCAATTTAAAAAGATGAATCTTTATAAAAAGAAAATAAAGAACTGATTATCAGATTCAAGAATAAAATACCAATTGTATATTCGTTCTTCCGAAGTAAAATCAAACGACTTTGCCAACTCTGGAGAAGTGAAAATGCCGTTGTCTGATACAGCCACTGAAAATGCGACAAGAAATTAAACTCATATGCAACTCAAATACGTACCCTTTAAAATGAATATGCTAAAGATATTAACTAAATTCATCAAAAGTTTCACAGAAGAATGCACGACTTTCAAGTTCTAGGCTGATTTTACTAATAAAAATACGTTTTCATTATATTTTATTTTACCAGCAAAGCTCCTATGTTTTATCGAAGTGAAACGAGAGTGAGAGAGGGAAATGCGAAAACGGTTTCTTTTTGAGAACAAAAGAGGATTGAGAGTATAAGCAGAGCGAGAAGATAAAAGAAAAGAATGAGAGACAGCTATTTGGTGAAGACTCATTTGAGGTTTTTTTTTGTTTTTCCTTTTTCTTTTCAGTGGTAGGGGGTTTCTGATAAAGAGGCAAAATTGAAGCTTGAAGATTGGATAAACTATTAGAAGAATCTATCGCGCCTCCGTGTTCAGTAAACATGACATTTATAAATATTGGTATTTGTAATTCTTTTTATTAATTTCCAAAGGTAAAATTTTAAGAATGGTTCCTATACTTATCAAAATTTACGAATTTAGTCCTCCTAGCTCAAATTTAATCCCACTACTTTTCCATTTTGGACTTTTTTAGTCCTGAGTCTAACCATTTCCCTCAAGTCTGCTAGATGTACTTACCTGGCATTTTTTAATTTACACATTATTTTATTTTTATGACTGGGTAATTACACGTTGGAATTCTAACAATAAAAAAGAGTACAAGTTGCAAAAGAAAACTAAAAACCTTGCTGTCAGGCTTTTTTTAATAAAATTACAAAATCATTTTATTTTTTATGACGAGGGCAAACAAGTTGGAATGAATTTTGACTGAGATTTATCTGTTGGAGCGTGAAATTGTACAGTAGATTCAAAACCCATAAAACAGTCCTATCTCTTAAACTACTATATTGTTATTTGCCACTTATGTTTTATTGTTCTTTCATTGAACTGTCAAAACTCAAGAGTGGGAACAATTTTTGCTCGTACGGATCACAAAACAGTTTCATATAACGGCAGGGGCAGCTGCACCCACCTCGATATCTTCATCCGCTCGTCAATAGCACTAAAACCCCTCATCCTTGTCTTCTAAGATAAAGCATTTCAAATCTCTATAATTGTGGCTTTGATCTTTTCTTGAGTGGCCCTGGTCAAGACGATGGAACCCATTTTATTCAGTAATGCCACATATCGAAAGAAAATTCATGTCATGGTTTTGGGGTTTAACCTTACAAAATTTAATACTATGAAGGATCAAAATGCTTTATTTCATACTACAGGGACAAAACGCATTTTTAGGGATTAGGGTCTCGGGTTCTGGTGGTGCTGAGTTCTGGTTCAGAATGCTACAAGGATCCAAACGCTCAACTAAAACTTGTTCAGAAAATCAGCAGCACCAGAACCAAATGTCTTTTTCCTACTCTATTTTATTCCATCATATTTAATATCCTTTACACATTTCTTTATGTCAAACTCTTTTCTTTTCTTTTTTTTTTGAAAGAAAAAAACAATACTGCCTGATCTCTGCTTAGACACGCCAGCCATTCTGCTTCTTTGCCTCAAATGAGGCTCCATCATTAAGCATGTCCTGTGCATCGGTTTCCATTCCAAGCTTGGAGAGGGCAAGAGCTTGCATGTAGAAGGCAGTGGGGCACTCGGGCAGGCATACCTGAGCCTGCATGGCATCTCTCAAGGCAAGTTCTGGTTGGCCAATAATCAAGTATGAAAGGGCTCTTCTCACAAATACAGTACCAGAAGGAACAGACATCATCGCTACCAACTGCATTCAAGGGGAAAACGTTAACTACCTTTAAAAACTCAAAACCCAGGTTGAAATTAGTTTACAAGCATGTAGAAAGGAAATGAAGGAACAAAGCAGATTGATCAAGCTAAAGCAATTCCCTAATACCCAAAACAATTATGTAGCTGAAAAAAAATAAGTTGGACTCCAAACATGAAATATTAGCAGGTTAAACTCTCTTTTGGAGATCATTCAGAGGCCAATGAATATGTTCTAACAACTAGAATAAAAATTAAAAATTAACTTATGTTTAATATAACATCCCATGAAGCAAGCTTGTCAAATAGTAAACAAGTACAACGCATGAAGACAGTTACCTTTGAGTAGTAATCAATAGCATTTTTAAAATCTTTGTCTCTAAATGCAATATCTCCAAATTTCTTTGTATTCAGCATATCCTGAACCTGTTGTGTCCACTCTTGGAATGACAGCTTCACCAATCACGCAGTGCCAGCAAATTAAGCCACAGAAGGGACAGACAAATGAAACTATGCATAGCCAGTTATTATGTGACACTGACAAAGTAAAATAGCCGTAACCCACCTCATTTTCTGCACCTTCTTCTTCTTTATAACCAGTTTTCAGTAAGATATCATGCACTGCAGTAAGATCCATCCTAGCACATGCCTTTCCAAGCGGGGAAATCATAGTTGGCAGCACCACTGGGGTTTTTGATAGACCCATTAGAATATGTGAGGCAACCTATGGAAAGCAAGGGAATGTATTACTTCAGTAGGGTTTAAGATGCATCGATACATGATACTCTAAAATTGAAATGGCAGTGAGTTCAATGACTTGAAATTTTCACCTCCTGTTTTTGAAGAGGTGCCACTGCTGAATGGAGGAATTTGGTATCAGGTCGATCTCTAGCCTCATACTGAAGACATTTTGAAGCCAATTCGACCAATTCCCTGGCATCTTCATTAGCATATTGTCCTTCCAGAGAAGAATCCATTAACAACAATAAATTCTTCTCTCTTATCAAATCCAAGGCCTGGAGAACCAAGTCACATAATAGTTTCAAAATTGATGACACAAAATTTACAGATGTAGCTGTATCCAACGTAAGTAAATGAGAACAAAGATCATAACAGATAAACAAGCAAGAATATCAGCAGTCACCAAAAAAGAATACCAAAATAATCAAAACATAGAAGTCCCTGACTAATGCCTCCCCAAGGATAAACGAAAGTAACCACCATTCTTGAAACACTGCAGGACTCATGTGAGTATCTGTGTTTGTGGATATATATATATATAATATAAGATTTCTACTTTTAATTCATTGACCCATCTTATGGGACATTGATAAAGCTCAACATCATCTATAGAACAGTTCCATAATAGTACAGTGGATATTAAGGACTTCTATGTTAGGACATTCTGCACTCCGCCAAAATTTTACATATCTTACTTGACTTTCTAAGCCTCCCAACAACAACTTCTCATGGAACCTAGCCAAATGGTAAATAAAACACTTACCAAAAGCCTCGGGTCCAACTAATTCTCAGTGCTTACATGTACAGAAAAATAACTGAATTCCAATGCCGGGATCAATTTTACATTAAAAAGCTGCAAAGAAACTCAAGATATATCCAAATTCTACCAGAACAGCAATTGTTCCTCAGTAAGAACTTTGAGAGCAGTATTAGCAGGGAAATACAAAGAAAAGAACTAAATTTGGATAATAGAATGTATCATACATGGCTGGGAGGGATATGCTTTCCACTTAAGAGATCCAGGAGTACAGTTCCATAACTGTAGATCACACTTTCGGGGATGACCCTGCCTGAAGTGTTGAACATTCAAATTATTTAGCAGTGAAAGAATATCAATTCAATCACTAAATCCCCTTCTTTTCAGAAGGCGTACGAAATGTATTTTCTTTCTTACTTCAAGATTAAAGAAGAAAACTAGTTTGTTGAATTTGAAAATCCTAGTTGTCCATAAGTGAATAATTGAAATCAGAAGCACATACCTGTCCTCAAAAATTCAGGAGGAGTATATGCCAAATTTGTACTGTAGCTTTTCCCATCTCGGCTATTTTTCATTAGTCCAAAACTAGATAACCGAGGATCACCTTCCTGGCATAAAATGAAATTAAAATTAGAAAAGAAACAGAAAAGCTAAATGCCAATGCTGGCAACTGATCTGCCTCAAGAGACAAGTCATAAACGTTGAGCACAATTTCAATCTATAATTTTACTTATGGAACATGGCTATTTAATATTTATGAAGATGGATCCTATATGCTAATCTCTCTAGTAGTCTATCCCGCTGAAACAATTAATTTTGAGATCTCCAAAACCACAAAGCCCATGCCAGACTAGCAAGGCCAACCACTAAAATGAATGTCAAATGAGAATGAGGTTAACATTCAAAATGTAATGAAAACAAATGTGCCCAAATATCATGGACGAGTGCAAAATTAGCAGGAAAGGTTCTAGAACAGCTAAAGAGGTGCTGTTTTCTACCCATTTCAAAAAGAGCCGTCCCATGTCATACATAAATCCCCAAGAGCTTTAAATGTTGAATCATAAAGAATGTTGAAGCTAATGATCAATAATAAAACAAATATTCATCAATGTAGTAACAATAAACAAGATAACATTCAATCTCTTCATGAATTAGCCCTCATTTACTAAAGCAGTGGAAGCACGGAAAAGAAAGATATTATGGTGGAAAGGAAATTAGCACAGGTAAGAAAAATATTGGGGTGGAAAGAGAATGTACCTCATCAAAAAGAACTCTGTAAGCATTTAAATCGTGATAAATTTTAAGGCCTTGAGCGTTGCAGTGCTCAAGTGCTTGAGCAATATGGTAAGCAACTCTAAGGCGCATTTCCCATGGTAAAGGCTGTTTTTCCCCTGCATTATTGGTAGCAATTTTCATAGATACGCAATCAAAGGGAGTAAAGGAGGATGCCATTGTTTAATAGTAAAAAGAAAAGAAGGAAAATGTCAGAAAGGAGCAAAGGCAAAAAAAAGGGTGAAAGACATACAATGGAAAAGATGCTTAGAGAGGGTATCATTAGGCATATACTCAGCGACCAACAGGCGCTCGTCACCCTCGGCGCAACAGCCGATCAAATTGACCAACCTCTTGTGACGGAGGTTCCCAACCATAGCAGCTTCGTTAACAAACTGGTGAGGGTCGGGCCATGATTGCCTCGAGAATCGCTTAATGGCCACTACTCGATTGTTCTTAAGCTTCCCTCTGTACACCACATTGGGAGCCTTTTCTCCACTCTCTGACACAATGAGGTCAGTGCTGAATCCATTGGAAGCTGCCCGCAGCTCCGCGAGGCTGAACTCGTTGAATGCGGGCACCGCCTGCTGTTCCCCATTCCCATCTGATAAGTAAAAATAAATAAAGAGTCCATGGATGAAGGATAAATTATTTTATATTGTGTATGAAGAGAAGAAATGGGAAAGGAAAAGAAAGTGACCTAGATCTGAGTTAGTTTGCGGAGGAGGAGGAGGTGGAGGAGGAAGCTGATGAGGGATTTTGGACTGGAAGCAGCCCATCACTCTACGTCTGGATTTTCCTCACGTCTAGTGAATCAGAAACTGCAACTAGAGGAGTAGAGTGTACAGTGAGTATAATTTCAGCTGCAACTTTACTTAGTGGAGGCACAACTCAACTCGGTCACAACTCAGAAGACAGAAGAAAGAAAGTTGACTAGAAAAAGAGTTGAACTAACGAATGAACGGCCTGAGCTTTCTAATTAGTGAAGTGAATGGTACTAGCTCGAGTTGGAGTTCTAGTTCTAGTTTTAGTACTTGGGATGGAAATATTCAAATTTACATTTTTCTTTTTCTTTTCTCCAAACTTGGGATGTTAATGTAGAAACAAGACAGTTCCTGTAATTCTTTGTTCTGATCCTCGATTAAATTTTACCACTGAAGTAATGTTGGTTACATAGATTAAAATACACTAACATCAATGTATCTAAGTTTGTATTATTCTCCCGATCGAGACAATATTTTTCTTTTAATTTTATAGAGAATTTTAATGATAGAGGCAACAAATTCAAGAGTGCAAGAATGCCTTATTTGATTAAATGGTGCATGCCATTCCATCATTTACTTTAACCTCTAATCCTATTCCCTGCAGCTCTCCACACATTCTATCATGAGAATCTGACATCTCTTTCCTCTTTGTCCATCAATAACAATATCCCTAGAGGATATTATACTTTATTCATCCATCACGAAATAGACTCTATGTAAGAATGATCAAGGTAAAATATTTTGAGGATGACACTTCAAACGATATAAAGAGTAAGAGGTGATAAAAAAATTAAAACTCGTATATTTTAATTTGATCCTATTTCATTAGACTGTACTTTTAAGTTTTAATATACAATTTAATTAGTATATTATTTTCGACTTTAATCAATAATTTTTTCTAGATTAGATCTTAATGTTATTTATAATTTCAAGCAACATGTAATATGATATCACCACGATATCAGCCAAGAAAAATTAAAAATCTTGCAAATCATAAAATTTCTAAAAAATATTAAAGTTTTGTAAAATGATAAAATATTTTAAATAACTTATAAAATTTTACTAAAAATTATATCATTTCTTCCAAGTATTATATCTCTTTTATACCAACAATATCATCATCATAAGATTCATCACCATTACTATTATCATGTTTTGAATGTCTTGTAACACTTCATTCTCGACTCAATCGCTAAATCCGAACTATAAAATGTCACATTCGTTGTCGGGACAATCATTACAACACAATATAACCATTTACACATGCTGGTAAGTATATTATGCATTCACAATATGCTTTAAAATCATATCCAAATAATCTATGAACTCAAGAAAGTTCATAAGAAGACTCGAAATTGAATAAAAACCGAATTATAAAATGTACAAACTATCATGTTGACGTTGTATCAGATTGCGACCTATCTACTTGACTTGACATCATCGTGATGTGTCACAACGTTGAGAGCTTGACATCATCGTGATGTGTCACAACGTTGAGAGCTTGACATCGCGATGTGATCGCCTGATTTCAAAAGGTCCAAATGGCACCAGTTTATAACACCTAAATAAGCAATTCAATACATTAATTCAACCATTTCAGCTAACAATACCATTGGCATACTTAATTCTAGCCTTTAGCATTATATATACATATACATATACATTACAGAAATTCACTATCCCAACTTCAATTCATTTAAACCATTTCCATCCACTTGTATCAATTTCATATATGTAATTAAACAACAAATAACTCTTCTTTTGAACTTCTTTAGTCCATTTATTACTTTTATAACAAGTTTAATTGAAGATACACGGTTTTAACTACATTTCATTGCAAATCTGAAGAAAAAGGGCTTTGCAGCGCTATTTTCCCCTCTTGCAGCACTGTTGAGGGTAACGCCCGTTACAAACGTGATTCCGAACCACAATGATGATGCGGATATTTTGCGGCATGGCAGTTCCAAAATCCATTATGATAGTAACAATAATGGCCTCTACGTTGCATTGCGGCCACATTTTGATACTGTACACTTAACAACTACCTTAGGAAGCCCCATCTACCATATCTAAACCATCATAAATTGCCCAAACCTTAACCTGCATGATGGTACTCATTCCCACGACTTGTGCATCAAAATATTGTAACCCCAAAATTACAAAAATGCAGAAAGCCGTTGGCCTTGGGATCTTATCTTGGAGACCTTGACAAAAAATGTGTCGAGCCCAGGCGATGATGTGCATGATAACAAAACCAGCATTGAAGATTATTTCTTTGTTTCCAGAGGTTCCAGTATATTAAGCGAAAAACTGTAATCCATTCAAGATCATTTCCAATATCAATATAATTAACCAATAGCCATTTAGATAAGGATAAGGAAAATAACCTGGACTGATGTCGCTGAGGCACGATTTTATTCAAAAAATTTTGTGCAATATGACAATTCTCTATACCAAGAATTACAGTCTCTTGTCCATTGCTGCATATAATGCAAATTGGATTGTCGACCATACCTCTCTTTCAATGCTTGACATTGGACAATAGCTTATCTTGCATGGCAGTCCATAGAAACTGTTAAGGTCCTCTGATTTTCCACACTTGAGCCCATCGACCATCAGCTGGTTCCCATCAACAGGTTGCCAAAAAAAGCAGTGCATTTCCCTACAAAATAAAGTTAAATGTCAAAGTTCCAATAATAACAAAAGAAAGTACATGTTGCAAGAATGACTAATTAAAAAGAAACTAGAAGAATATAAAATAAAGAAGTATAGACTTATCAGAAAGTAAACGTATAAATTGTAGAACGGTACAGTACTGAAAAGAACCAGAATATTCAAATTCCAAAGATGGTAAGGTAAGAGAGTCCAAAAACAAACAATTTCATCACATTGTAAATAACAAAATGAAATAATCAATTACAAGAATATAGACACACGTCTAGTTTAGCAAATACTTTAAAATATGCATCAAGCTCTTCAAACGGACATTTATTCCTTCATTTTTGTTTCCATCAAGATTGTAAATTGTCCACAGCACAAGAATTGTTTTACTTACATACATATAGATAAATGGAAAAAAATGAATAATAATGAAATAAGCCCTAGATACAAGGTTCGTCTACACACCTCCTAAAACAATGCCAGTTCCCTCACGCAACAAATCTTTAAGAGTATAAAATAACAGCAAAGTTCTTCCTTATGTCACAGTAAGAATAAAAGATTTCACTTTTCAAAGGAAGGGATTCCTTACATGATTCCATTAGGGAAATTCTTCAAGAATTGAATTTTGGTAGGGAGAAAATAAAGTTAAATAATCCAGAAGCTAATCATGTAAAAAGCTTCTTACATGAATCTCTTGTGAACATGCTACATAGTTCCTGAAGCTGGACTAGTGTTTCCAAGCAGTGCATGTCACTTCATCTGCTTTTATATGCTGGAAATACAGATACAGAGCATGCATTACACGTAGATGCAGCTTGATTCAGAGTTGCTGATCTCTATCATGGCCTACAGGATTACTACCCCAAGAGAACCATTGAACTTACAACAAAAAGAAACATATTATTTCAATCAGGACCTTGATCCAAAATGAATTATCCTTGATGGTAAATCAACTGAAATAAATAATCTTCCAACTTTTAACACTAAAATCGAAAATAATGACTAAATTATCAATGATTCAATATTCGAGCGATGCAAATCTTAGACTTCAGCCTTTTTGCTTCTCCAGGAAATCCAGAATAGCGAAGACCAAGCAAGACAGCTCGTTGAGCAGACTTCAGAATTTTCATGCCACTTCGTAAACAAGATAGCAAGAGCTTGGCTGCAGAATGATACCTCCTGTCCCTGCAAAGGTTGTATACCAAAGAGGAGTAGGTAAAAGAATCTCTTACCTCCATTGATTTATAGACTTTGATCGCATTATCGATCTGACCAACTTTACACAACCCATCAACCAAACAGTTATATGCAACCAAGTTTGAATCAAAGCCCATCATATTCATATACTTCAAATGTTGTGCGGCCACCTCAACGTTACCTGCCTTGCACAATCCATCAATCATTATAGTGTGTGTATACTTATCACATTCCAACCCTTTCTTTTCTATCTCATCCAACAACTTATAGGCTTCTTCCAACTCACCAGTTTTACAGTACAAATTAATTAGTGTGTTATAAGATACTATATCAAGCTCGATACCAGTTTCAATCATGTCTACCATGAATTCAGTCGCCTGTTTCACCTTACCTATCTTAGTTAGAGCACCAATAACTGTACAATAAGCAAAACCATCAAATGTATACCCTTTACTCTTCATTTCCAACAATAGCTCAATTCCTTCTTCAAACTTCTTCTTTCTAAAGAAGCATTTCAATAGAGTAGTGTATGTTATGGCATTTGGAACATGGCCCGATTCCACTATTTCTTTAAGAACCCTCCTTGCTGACCCTAATCTACCAATCTTGCATAATCCACTAACAAGAATATTGTAAGTCAATAACTCTGGCACAAATCCATGACGCTGTAGGTTCCTAAACAACATAAAAGCATTCATTGTATACCCATTCTTGCAAAGACCATTCATCATAATGTTAAAAGTAGCAATAGAAGGTGAATGCTCAGCAAGTATAATATCCTTAAAAACCCTATGGGCCACATCTGGTTTTCCTAACTTGAAAAAGCCGTGCATCAAAATATTGTAACTCCAAACATCAGGGACTATGCCTCTTTCAATCATTTCATCAAATAGATCAAGAGACCGAGCTATTTGGTGATTCCTAGTGGCACCAGCTATCAAAGAATTATATGAAATAATATCTGGGGTAACACCAGCTTCTCTCATTCGATGAAGAATGGCATAACCGGCATCAATTCCAAAATGACAGTATGCATCAATCAATGTATTGTAAGTTACAACGTCAGGGAGCACTCCCAATCTTATACCATCAATAATAACTGATTCAGCTTTCTCCAATTTATGGGCCTTACATAGTGAAGCTATGCAAACATTCAATAATCTAGTTGAAAATCTATGAACCATTCTTCTTTCTGCTTCTTTCTTTTTTCCCAAGCACATTCCACAACAAAAAATGCCTGCCAAAAGGAGAAAGGATCTTTCTGAAAAATTATTATAATTAAATTTCTTTATAATGGTTTGGTGGTCAATTTCTGAAAAATTATTATAATTAACTTTCTTTATAATGGTTTGGTGGTCAATTTCAGAATCGAACCAGTGGTCGAACTGATCAGACCACAAAGTTCCCTGTCCAACCAGCACAACCTAAAAAAAGAAAATTTCTGAAAAATAGGGAAAAGCGGAAAAAAAAATTAAAAAATCACCAATACTTCTCATTTCTTATCTTTCTTTTCAATTAATAACTTAACATTAACAAATATAACCACCCATGAACCAGAGAGGTCCTAAACATACGCTAGTAGCTAACCAAAAAGGCAGCTGTTAAATGAAAAAAAGAGCCAGACCTTACCTCGCAGGTGGTCGGCAGGAAGGAGCTGAGGGCTGACTGAGAGGCAAGAGCAGCTATAAGCTTTTGCTTTGTTCCTACTGCTGCACGAAAAAATTATGCTTATTAGATTTTTGTTCTTTTTAAAATTCATTTCTTGTACATGGATTGAGCTGGGTTAATTAAGTGGGATGGATGTTTATCTTTTAAAATTGGGCCAAGTTGTCAGTTTAGGGTTGGAGTTGGGTTTTTTTTCAATTTGGGCTGGATGAGACTAAACCCAAAAACATAAAAACCGGTTCAACAACAAAAACTCTTATTTTTAGCCACTCCAATTACTTATTTTTAGCAAAGAACAAAGAGAAGGAAAAAGAAATCGTTTACTTTGAAGAGGTCTTATTTTTTACAAGAATTGCTACTCATCTTTCTAGTTTCTAGTTTAAAATATGTTTGATTTTTTCATCAATGCTTCTACAAGATATAAGCATCACTTCATCTACTATATGGAGCAGAGACAGAACAATAAGGCGCATATTAAGCAGTGAAGAAGTAACAATCCACTGGAAGCTAAAGCTCCTAATGCATGATATTAATGCCATGAAGACTCAATTTCAGCAGATACAGAGTTCGGATCAGAAGCATAAAGGGAGTAAACTAGCTAAATTTATGGCGATGAAAGCTTTAACTTATGCTCGGAATAATAAGTTTTGAACTGAGATTTCTTTATGTATGGTTTTTATCTTGTGATTTGGTATCCAAAATAAAATAATAATATTAAATCATGTTATAAGTTATTAAGTTTTTTATCACTCTATATTTAATAAAGGTTTAACTTGATAATTAAAATTTAAATTATTTCACAATACGTTGTTTTAGAAAAAGTTTGTAATCCTGGCTGTAGACGAATCTTCTGTTTCTCCTATAACAAATAGTAGAAATAGAAACAATAATAGTATTTGAGTGTCTCACAGATGGTATGCTACATAGGATATCAAGATTTTTAGCATAATAACAATTCATGACTCAATGGGGCTACTACATCCTGGACAAGCTATTAGCATACTACTTCTTTCTGGAGATTCCACCACTCTCTCCTTTATTGTGCTTGCTGCAGGTTCTACTTAAGCAGATTTTCTAAGCTGTTGAAAGGTCTTAGACCGCATGGAGTACTCCCTTATAAGCTTAGAGAATAATGAATCCTCTCGTTCTAGTAGTTTCGCAGGTGACTCAAACTCTGCAACTCTTCCTGTTAACACAAAATGGTTCAATTTGTTTTTCAACAATTCTAAAGTGTGTGTGTGTGTGTGTCCGTGCATGTAAGCATCTACATAGTCTTACCATCACTTAGAACCAAAATAAGATCACTGTCTATAACAGTGTGAATTCTGTGTGCTATTGTCACAACTGTCCGATCTTTGAACTCTTGATCAATAATCTTCTGTATCACTCCATCTGTTGCAGAATCAACTGATGCTGTTGCTTCATCCAGTACAAGAATACTGCTTTTCTTTAACAATGCCCTTCCAAGACAGAATAATTGCCTTTGACCTACACTCCAGTTTTCCCCATTTTCAATCACTGTTCAACACATTCTAATATCAGTACCTTTCATTAACAAATGAGATACAGCTATGAATTAATACCCCAAGTTTATAAACCTCACCCGTAGCATCCAACTTTTCTTCCTTTGCACGCACTATCTCACCAAGTTGGCATTTATCCAGGGCCTGAAAATTTCACATGCATGCCACTCTAATCACTATATGCATATTTGTCTATTATATTCAGTTTAAGGGTACGTTTTATGAATATCAATTACCTCCCATACTTCATTATCCGAATATTGCACGAGAGGATCAAGGTTCCCTCGAACAGTTCCCTCAAACATTGTAGGGTCCTGTGGTATAATACTAAGTCTTGATCTTAAGTCATGAAGGCCTATCTTACAAATGTCCACATTGTCAATTATAATGCTCCCTTCTCTAGGCTCAACTATCCTAAAAATAGCCTGTATAAGTGTTGATTTCCCACTTCCTGTCCTTCCCACAACACCAATTTTTTTTCTTCCTGGAAATGTGCAGCTAATATTTTTTAGGACAGATGGAAGATGCTCAGCATAACGAATCTGTAAGGCGGTCAAAATGTTAGTAAACGCATCTCAAGCTTTACTATATAATGTTTGGAACATTATGGATGGTTGTTAACATTCCTTACCTCCAAGTTTCTAAAGCAAATTGTTCCAACTTCAGGCCAGTTATTATGGGGTCTACACTCTTCAATCTCAAGTGCTGATTCACTAGCTAAGTTTGAGTACTGAAGTATTCTTTCTACTGAGATCATCTTGTTTTCTGCATTGCATATGTTCCATATTACTGAAGCTTGCAGAACATTTAAATTTATTCCATATGTAACAGCCAGTCCTGCAATGCCTGTTAGAAAAGTTTTTCGTTTTTCAATCAGTGGTCATTGATAAAAAAAAAATTTCCTCTTCTGAAAATACCATATTGGATTATACTCACTTGGATTAATGATTCCATCAGGAAGCGACACCAGCACGACCAATGAGAAAGCAAATACAAAATTGGACAGTAGATTTAGTCTGAAAGAAAGCCATTCCATTGCTGAGACATTATGAAACCAGGGCCTTGAATGGTTGTCAATGAGACCAAGATTTGCATTAATGAAACGATTTTCTTGATCAAATGCACGGATTGTTGCTGCACCAGCAAGTGATTCTGCAAAGTGGTGAAGAATAGGTGCTCTTTGTATTCCTGCTAAGCGTGCCAGTTCTCTTGCTGTTGGTATGTAATATTGCTGAAACAATTATATCAAGTCATACTTGGTTTTTCTTTGGGCATGGTATAGCTATTTAAACATCTCTATATAACTTAGTAATAAATGTGAACTTTCACTTACTTGGTACCATAAGCAAATTGCAGTCACAGGAATGAAGATGACGAACACTTCCCATGCTACCTGTGACATCACTGCAATGGTTCCGAGAATCTGTATTATTGAGAAAGCACACCATCCTAATCTCGATGCCATTTCCAAGTCTAGCACACTTTGGTCGGTAGATGCCTGAAAATAAAACAACTTTAAGACTATGCAATCACATAAAAAAAATCTATCTGTGCTATTGAGCAACTCACCCTATTTAAGATTCTTCCAGCTGGGGTTGAATCAAAAAATGCCATTGGAGCACGGAGTACACTGTGCAACATGTTAATGAAGAGTGTTTGTGCCGTCCAAAGTCCTGTTACTGCCACAAGCATAGCTCGCACTAACACACAAAGTGAACTTCCAACAGCAAGTAGCGAATAAACGAGTAATACAAACTTCATCCCCAATGTAGGTTCTGTTTCACTTGTAGGAGGTGAAGCCCATGCCATCCAGTAGTTACTTGCAATCTGTAATACTTGGAATGATGACTGTGCCAAAAGTATAATTGGAATCAAGAATCCACCCTTTACAGTTGTTATATAAGACCAGTAAACTTCTTTCCCTATGCTTCCCTTCTCCCTTTCTTCATCTTGCACTAGCTTTCCTCCATTTTCTGTTATCTCTTGAGGGTGGAGGCGATCCAAGCCATGCTTTTGTTGTAGCTGTTGGGCATTAGAAGTCAAATCTGTGTCGGATTCACCGTCACTTCCCAGATCTTGACATGTTTTACTGGAATTTTCAACTGTCACAACAGATTCAAGTGCTCTCTTATGTGCACCAACTAAATTTCCAAATCCTATGTTCTGTTTCAGAAGTTCATCGAATGTGCCTGCTTGTGCAATTCTTCCATTTTGCATCACCTGTTGAGAATCAAGATAGATGTCGGGCAACATAAAGTACAGTCTTGTCTTTTGCTATGAATCTGAAATTTGATTTAACTTGCTTACCAGAATGATGTCGGCTGCAGGCAGAAACTCAACTTGGTGAGTAACATAAAGTACAGTCTTGTCTTTGAGAATTCCCATCAAACAGTCCTGCAAAGTGTAGTTAAACAATAACAGGGCTTTAAATTAAAGTTTCTTAATAGTTGAAAATGGTAGTCATAGTTCATGATCCATGAGGAAAACCTATTATTCTCAGGACATGTACTTATCTTTACCTCAAACAGCTGTGTGCCCGTATGAGCATCCACAGCACTGAATGGATCGTCAAGTAGATATATGTCAGCATCCTGGTAGACTGCACGAGCAATTTGTATCCTTTGCTTTTGTCCACCACTCATATTGATCCCTCTTTCTCCTATCTCCGTTAAATCACCACAAGCAAATAGCTCAAAGTCCTTTGTCAAAGCACATGCTTTCACTGTTCTGTCATATTTGTTATTGTCATAAGGATTCCCAAATAAAATGTTCTCCCTAATATTCCCAGTCAATATCCATGGCGACTGAGGAACATAAGCCTTTGTGCCACTAACTTTTACGGTACCTGACAACTTCTCTATTTCTCCAAGAATGCATGAAAGCAAGCTAGACTTGCCTGATCCCACAGTTCCACATATTGCCACCTTCATCCCTCTCTTCACTCTTAGTTGCACCCCGTTGAGGGTTGGATTAGTCGATTCGGGATCCCAGCTGAATTTTCCGTTGTCAACTTCAACATCAAAACTTGTTTGATCTCTGGAAACATGCTCAACAGCCTCCTGCTGTATTTCCTCTTCCTGGAGGTAGGAAGCAACTCTATCTGCTGAAACTTTAGCCTGTGCTATAACTGAGAGTAGATCTGGTAAATTGAATATAGGGTCTTGTAACATGCGGAAGGTAGCCAGTGCGGACAAGACTCTACCAGCTGTGAGTTGAATCCCCATTAGCATACATGCCCCAAAAGTCACCACAGAGATAAAAGTTGGTGATCCCCAGAAAATAAAAGCTGAAGTTGCTGCCAATCTCAGTGATTTCCATAGCCACTTATACTCTACCTTCCTCAAGGTCTCTAGCTTGTGAAGGAACTGACTGTCCCATGCTTGCAGTTTTATGGTCTTCATGTTTCTAAGAACTTCTGAAGTAGCCTTCATCCTGCCATCCTTTGCATCCATGATCTTAGATTGGTATCTTTTCTGGATTCTTGTTATTGGTATGTTACAAGACATGACAATTAAAGTTGCAGCTAATGCAGCTAAAGACCCCAAACCTAGACTTGTGTGCAAAATGTAGATGGCTAACGAGATTTGTATAGGCAACATCCATATAATGTTTAAGTACCAAATGAAATCTGTGATTCTTTGGATATCTACACTCATATAGTTGATGATCTCTCCACTAGTGTGGCTTTGCCGAGAAGGACTGGACAAAACTAGTCCCTTCTTATATATGCAAGATATTAGAGAAGCTCTAAGCCGAAGGCCTAACTGACGGGCACCAAAGATCCATTGCCTTTGTGCTATTGTCTCAACCATCTTGGCACCTAGAAAGGCTAGTGCAAGAAAGTATCCACTTTTTATGCCCCTGGTTTTCTTCTCAGCTAGGAAGTTTACAAAGTCATCAATCAGATATGGACCAACATATGATGCTCCTGCACTTATCACTGCAAACATTGCATTAATTGCAGCTTTTTTCCTGATGAACAGAAATATTGCTTTGTATATAGATGGATTTGTCGAACTATCCTTCTCTCTAACTTGTTTTAGATTCTGATCAAAGGCAAAGGAAGAAAATTCTGCAGAGTCCCTGACATCAACATCAGGGATATCATCTTCTTCTAAGGTTTTCTTGATCCCCACAGAAAACAATTGGTTGAGCCAAGAGAAGGTAATGAGTTGAAGAAGAGTTGCTTTTCCATATGGAGATCCCCTTTTCTTGTTCGAATCTTTATCAGTTTTTCCACTGAGAAGTGGCTCAGCAATGTTATGGGAATCAATAAAGATTAAACCTGTCTTCCCTCTGATTGATATAACCAGCAAGATAAAGGATGGAAGGAGACTGATAAAGTTTGCATAATCTATCATTTTAAGATAGCCATGCTCTTCTGTTTTTAAGTAGGTATCAAGAATTGTGGAGCTAATGGACAAAAAGAAGCTGAAAGCCCACCATGTTCTTAGAATCCAAAGAAATCTAATGTGCTTTCTTTTAGGAACCAAGCACACTACAATTATTGTTACTGCCCATGAAATCACTGGCACAATCTCTGAAGAATAAGCTTCAAGTTTGGAGTTGCAACTAGTGTCATTCATGCTATATAGCAGCATCAGTAGCTTTAGGACATGAATGCATAGCATTAAACTAGAACAGACAATGCTGGCTCTGTAAGAAAGACCGACTTTTGCAACGATGGGGTAATCTTTTGAAGCTTGAGCTACAATATTCCTGCTGGTTTTGCTCACAATCCTTTGAACAAAAGGGAGCAATATGATTCCAACGAAGCCAAGTTGCAGAATTATGCAGACTTCCTCCCAGAAACATGGTGATATTAGCTGCATCCATGTCACTTGGTACTGAAGAAACTTCAAGTCTGTCATACAATAATAATAGAAAAATATGAGCCATAAATTAAGTCCTACAAGGTGTAGAGAGCCATTAATTATGCATATATATAGGTGTTGGTATATCAGTAATCCAAGTCATGAACACCATGCATGGTGTAATATGGCGATTTTTAATTTTGATCATTTTCTGTTGTACTGTATGTATGTTTGTATTCATAGAGGTTATACAAGTGCATGTGTTTTGTTACTCACTGGTTGAAAAGAATGAAGTGGAAACATCTTGGTCTTGCAAAACCATGCTTCGTACATACCCTCCTTCCTCTGCAACTTAAAATAAAAAATAAAAATAAAAGCTTCAGCTAGCTTAATAATTATTGAGAGGAATGAAGTATATAGCGTGCTGATGAGAGTAGGACTTACACGACGTATACAGAGGGCTGAAGGAGCAGGTTGAGTAAGTGCATATATATATAATATGACTCAGAGCTGTCGATGATATATAGAGTTTTGAGGGTGTAGACAAACAAGTTGTATATCAATTATTTAAGATCAAAATATAAACCTGTAAAAAGTTATGTACATTGTTTGTCAAATAATCAGATAAAAAGATTGACGTGATAATAAGTCAGTGATAAGAGGCGATTGTTTGGCTGGTTTGTTAGATTCAAAGCACGTGAGTTGTGAGTATGAGAGGTGAAAAACACATCACAAATCAAAATCAATCACTACAGCTAGCAAATTAAGGAAGATGAGTCATGAAGTGATGGTCGGTGCTCTGTCCCTGTCCGTCTTTGTAAGAAAAGCACTGAAGGAAATTAGTTGTATCAAGTCGTAGAAGAAAAAGAGGTTTATTTTTTAAGCACAAGAGATTAATCGGTGGGTGCTACGTATTTACATACATGATTACCTTTTGTTATCATGAATCATGAGGACTGGCCGTAGATTCAGTTGCATCCAATGTATTGGAATTTGGAAACTTGAACCAACAGGAAATATTATTAATTAAGAACAAAAAAGAAAAAACTGGTTTTTTTTTGTTTCCAGAACTCGATGGGCATGGCAAATGGCTATTAAGGCGTAGGAGACCTATATGGCGATTGGGCTTGAACTGATTGCTCTAGATTTAGTATTATCATTTTGTTTATATATAGTTAAAACTATAGATATAATTAATGAACCATGCATAATTGTCATCTTAAACTGAAATCCAAAATTTTTAAAATTGGTAAATGTGCTAACGAGGACTAGGATATATTATTTCCATTATTAAGGAAAATGGATAAAAATTTTAAATTAAAATAAATTGATTTATTTAATATACAAAAAAGAGAAAGCAAAATGTCATCTGAATTTTAATGTAAATGAATTCTAATGTAAACAAATTATCACCATTTATGTATCATATTAAATGAATGATTCATTCAATGTAAATATATTAATGAAATTTAACAATAATAAATTTATAACATTGTTTTATTTCAGGACAAGGCCAAAGACAAGGCCTCCTTCTAATTTAATTAATAATTATGCATCAAATAAACAACATGAAAA
Source organism: Gossypium arboreum (assembly GCF_025698485.1). Classification (NCBI taxonomy): domain Eukaryota; kingdom Viridiplantae; phylum Streptophyta; class Magnoliopsida; order Malvales; family Malvaceae; genus Gossypium; species Gossypium arboreum. The sequence continues at coordinate 131,646,283 of NC_069079.1, read as the reverse complement.
CAATCAAACACCATCAAAGACATCTACATTTTCCTCCACTCATTGAAATGACTATGACTAATCAGTTTTTAAATTTAATTTTTAGTGAAGTTAGCTTTTCTTTTGGGAGTGCCACTTTTTATTCACTTTTTTTGTTTTGGCTTTTTCTCCTATGCTTTTTCAGTTTCCCATACTGAATTTCTTATATAATACTGTAATGGTAGGTGAGTGCAAAAGAGTCTAATACAATGAGCTAATCAACAAAGGAATCAATGATTACAACTAATTAAGAATGGTTATATGCGGATGACTAGTTCATCAATAAAATAATTTAATCATTCATCACTAACCAACCCCACCATTTTCTCCATTTCGGAAATCTCTATACCCATACTCTTTAAAGTATAAAAATGGAATCCACCAAATATATATATATATTTAATAGTAAAGTAGGATTGTTTTGCTCCATCATTCAACTTATATGAATCAATAAAAAATTACAACTTTGCTAAAATTTTTAAAACTTCGTAGATACAAACAAATAGTGCAAATGATACTAAAGTCATGGTATTTAAGGAAAATTATACATTTGTAGAACTCCAATTTGGCTTGTTTTGGTATTTTTTTCCCAATAAACTTAGACAAATTTCAACCTTTATGTTTTTTTTCAAAAGTTTAATTATTATTATTTTTGAATAATTTAATTAAAGTTATACCGATATATATTTTAGTACATGCTGTATATATGTATCGATGAACTACATTCATGAAAATAATAGAAAAAGCTTATTTTAGTAAATTTTAATATTTTTAAATTCAAACCTTTATTATTTATTAATAAATGATAAACTATTTAATTAGTCACCTTATTTTCATTTTGATCATCTAAAATTAAATCCTTATAATATTGTCACCGTCATTAGAAAATGCTTTATTTTAGTTATCAAAATGAAATCCCCTAAAAATTAGGTGATGAATTAGTGAATTTACCCAAAAATAGTAGACGGTACCAGCTGCAACTGCAAATGAACTAAACTACCTTACAGCAGAGCCCATTTTAGTGTGTTGAACCAAAAGAAAAACCCAACCTATTTGAGTGAATGCAAATTTGTCCTCTGAAGATTCTCTGACAAAGATGGATATTATTACTTTATAAATGGTGAGATGTCGACGGAATACTTATATTAAATTTAAAATTAAATCTAGGGTTAATTCTCTAAATTTCGCATTAGGTATAATTATTTTTATCTAAATTAGTCTCTAAATTTAAAAATTATTTTTACATAGCGGCTTAAAATTTCTTTTGTTCAAATTAGTCCTTAATATTCAAATTGTAATGTGAGAATAATTATCAAGTCCAATGACTAAATTAAGTAAAAAAGAAGTTAAGTCTCAATATGAGAATATTTACTAGTTACTACCATAATATGAAAATAATTACCTACTTCAAGGAGTAAGTTGAAAAAAAAATTCAGATTTCAATGTGGTAGTTGTTGTCAAGTCTCAAATATTGATTTAATCAACATAGTCTATTTTGGTTGAATCAGTTAGTTGCACTATTCTAATAATAAATCGGAATAACCACTTACTTTTTTTTACACCAGCTCATTAATTCTGTCCAATTCTGAGCACACTTGTTGGAAAATTATGCATGAATAATGTTTAAAAATATATAATTTTTTATCTATTTTAAAAAATATTTAAAGAAATATTAATCAAATTTAAAATTTAAAGTTAAAGGTAAAACAACAACTTTAAAATTTAACGTAGAAAATTAATAAAGAATAAGTAAAGAATTTATAAAACAAACAAAATAAAGAAAAAGAAAAGACAATTTTAAATGCTTCACGAACACAATTTTTGTGTATATTTTATTAAACTTTCAATTTATATATTTGGCATGAGATGATTTTATTGTAGTTTTTTAAAAATAATGTTGTAGATAACTTTGTTTTTAATATGTGAATTTTTTCTTTATTTTAGATTTGTTAAATAATGAGTATTTTATATAATTAATTAATATTTTTATAGTTAAAATTATTTAATCTAATTCATTTATATAATTAATATTTTTCTATTAAATATATTTATTTTGAAAATCAATAAATTCAAAACAGTATACCTATATATTACTAACTACTTGAGTTTAACCTCATATCTAAGCTTTAAACAATTTTTTTCAACTTTGGTTATGTAGAAAATTTAAACTCAATTTTTTAAATAAAAATAGTATCATTTCTCCTTATTTTACAAATTCATAAAATTAATTATTTCAAAATTTAAGATTATTTTTCTAAAATATTTTCTTAAAAATTTTATCATAAATTCTACTTTTAAAAATACAATATGTCTTATAAAATTGAACTAAAAATTCATGGGAAGGATATAAAACTGACTGTAGAAACTATTATGAAAGTAGACAAATCGCAGTTGACAATTGACAATTGACAATTGACAATTGACAAACATGAATTCCATCCAATTACGTCTTTCACAAATATAATCAAAACAAGATTTATGTGTTGAGGACAGTGAAATGTCGTATAATATTTTATTTTATTATATAAAAATAAGGGAATATCAAATTTTCTTTTTGGCCATTTCTTAAATTTTTACGGTTGAAAAATAATGAAGGAAAAAAACAAAAGCAAAAGGTGCGACAACAAAATAACGACCGTGGGTGATGGAGATTTCTTCCTTGAAAATGGCGTTTCCAAATTTGTTTACAATAGGTTTTGACACTATTCATCATTGCTTTCTCAATAATTTTTGTCCAGCATATTTGTTTTAAGGTCTCTTTCGATGGAAGAGAATCTATAGTAAGATGAAATCTCATTAGTATATACCTTTTCTTTATTCTTTTTCTTTGATAACAAAATGGTGTTTGTAAAACATATAGTGCAGTGCTAGCAAAAGTCAAGGTCAAGTACAACTTGTTTTACAACATGCTGTAATTTTAGTCATATTGTTTGTTCGTTCTTGGATTGGATGCTGTAATTTTAGTCATATTGTTTGTTCGTAATGCCCCGTATCAACACAGAAATGTTGACATGATTAGTCGAAGTTATCAAAGTATTGGTGTCTTCCTAGAAAGAATACTTACTTATTTGTTAGAATTATCCCTGCAAACACAAGTTAACACATTAAGTGCCGGAGTCTGAGCAGAACTAAACGTAGGAACAGCATCTGGTAGTGGAGTTTAGAGCTACACTCTAAGCTATGCCATGCTATGATCTGATTACCTTTTTAATCTTGTATGATGGCTGCCACACCGTAAAGTTGAGAATTATTATTATTTTGCTAGCCCACGTACGATAGTCCAAAAGTTTCCACGAGGTGATACCCTCCTCTAGAGGCTGTGATTTACCTCTTTGGTTCGACCAACACAGGTTAGTGTATTGCATGTTCTTGAAAAAGCCTCCATGATAGAGGTGGACATTCCGTTTAATCCATTGAATGGTTTGAAGAGGATTTGGCTTTATGTCGTTGAAGATTTTATCATTACTGGCTTTCCAAATGTACCAACAACCCACAATTAATAAAGTGTAGAAAGCCTAATTCGAGTGTTCTGTGTGATCGATCGTGATGAACCAGTCTTGAATACATTGATGTACATTCATGGAATATAAATTTCCAATCCTTAGAGACAAATGATCTAAACTATACTAGACTAGCAAATTTACAAGTTCGAAACACGTGCTCAGTTGTCTCAGTGCCCATTTGGCATAGTTGACAGTTAACATGTACTTGCATTGATCTCTTCTGTAGCTGAAACCCTGTAGGTAAGATTTCTCGACATGGAAGCTCTAATTTCCATAATCTGTCGTAATTTAATAACTCCTAAATTACATATAACCCTCGCGACTTACAAATTATTATTGTCTATTAATAAAAGAAGGAAAAAAAAACGACTTATAATACATTTAACTTTTAATATTATTGAAAGGTCATACGTCTAGCAGTTAGATCTTACATGATGTTATAACTGAGGTAATAGTATGTGGTTGTCGCGTTTTCTCGTAGACGTCTACTTTACAAGAAAGTGCACACGTCTAGTTTCATTGGACATGTAAATCCTATATTTGCTACTTTATCTCGACATAAATAACTAATAAAACATACATGTCAAAATTATACTGACAAATATAGACTTGCTCTCTCGCAAATGAGAAATTAGATGCTTGCATGGCATAGGCATACTTCTAGATCCAGTACCATGGTGAAGGAGGGAGCTAATAATAATAACAAAGGTCAAACAACTTTCTTCTAGTACTAAATCACTTGATTAGCATGAAACCACGACAATGGCACCCTCAGAAAGCCAAGCCTCAATATATACGTATATCTATCTAGCACTAAAAACAGGTTCTGCATCAATGCTCGGTTGAGATCTCCGAGTGTACTTCAGAAGCAAAGCTTCCGATGAAAGCCCGGGTACATTTAGATCCCTAAAAAAAGAAAACTTCTTAGATTAAATAGTTACACAAATCAGATTAATGTGCAATTGAAATTTTTTTAAAAAAAGTACCTAATGTAGGGCTCTAAATCTTTCCACTCCCATTTAGCTCGTTCTTTGAAGAGGATGGAAAAACGATCTGCAGGAGTTGTTGGCAATGAGGAAACACTGAGGGCACGAACCCATGTCTCTACACCAAGCTTCTCAGTCAACACTTCACCTTCTAACATATCAAAACTGGGCTGCATTTCTTCTGGAATCATCCGCAACCATTCTTCCATGAAACTCTCCATCTTCCTCTTTCCTTCTCTCAATATTCCCCTTGCAAAATGCACGCATACTCGTCTTGCATCCAGTCTCCAAACACCTCCGTCCATGGCCTCCTCCACCCTACTACCATAGACATTCAAACAATGGTACACGAGTTTGCGTGGAAATCCATCCGATTCCAATACATTCACAACTTTATCTTCAACAAGTGAGTCCAGCGACCAGTCATTCAACACGGAATTATGCAAAAGCATCCTAAGAATCACGTCCATGTATTTCTCATGCACAATTCTCCAATATCCATCAATCTCCACGGCTGAAAGAGCTTGTAATCCAGCCTTTAATTCATCATCGCTAGCTTGAACCTTGTTTATAAGATCATCCCATTTATATAAATCCCCCATTGCCGTTGATGCTTCATCAGAGCTGTAAAGATTCTCTGAGAGAATTGATTTGAGCTTGTCAAGTCTAGGAGCAACCTCAACAAGCTCCATGTTACCAGGTGCAACTTTGATGACTGATGCTGTAGGAACTTGTTGATTGTAATTTTCCCCGCCACTTTCATGCAATGTTGAATAATCTGCAGGTGGTATAAGGAACACAGAGTTTGAGGTTCCTACAAATTTAACCAAGTACGTTTTGGACTTGGTGCAAAGAACCGCATCTTCATCAGGCTGTCCTCTTAAGGTTACTCTAGAAAAGAGATGGTAAAAAGAAGTATAAAATTGGAATATTCAAAAGATTACATTAGAAAGTCTACAAGCTGAATCAAAATTACACCTTACCTCTGGTACAGGACATCAGAGAGAAGTTTCTCATCAAGCTCTAGTAGAACCAAATCATCATGGGGACCAAAGAACGGATGATATTGAATAGAAACTGAGGAGGTTGGCTGGAGATTTAATAACATTTCAGCTCCCTTGCAACACGAATGAGGTTGTTCCATCATGCACAGCAAGTAGTTGAGAAAAGCCTAACTTGGAAACTCCAACTCTACAATAAAATTTTTGTATTTCAAGGGCAAAATAAACTACAACAGCTCATCGATAACTTGTGAGATTATTAATTGCATTACCGGTAAACAAAAAAGGAGTAACTCTGCTACTATCTGCATTCAAGTTATAAGGCAGTACACGCTATCAAAAACACAAGGAAGAACATTTGAAGGCTCCAACTAGAAAAACCGATATCAGGATAGGAATCTATTTGCAGGTTGCACCAAACAATCTAATTCAAGAACAAAATTCAATGCTAATGCAAATAGATGGTAAAGTACATTGCCTAGACAATACCTCCACACCCAAGACATGAAACATGGAAATTAAAAGATCAAGTCAATGTGCATAGAAATGAAAAATAAAACACATTTCAGAGGCCAATGGTAAACTAAAAGTAAACCTTAGGGCCAGATAGTATCAAAGAAGCTTCTTTTATGTCATATAATCCTTGGAAGTTGGAACACCGAACTGAGAAGGTTTCGAAAGAATTGGCATTGCTCGTTTACCTTTCCCTAATTTAAAAAAAAAATAGAAAGAGAACCGGAAGCCATAAACTTACCGGTTGATGTCAAACGAAAAATCCGTGAGCAAGGAACAAAAACCCAAATTCCATAGCCAAATTGAGTTGCTACTAGCTAGGGTTTTCAGAGTTCGGCTGTGGTCATAAAGTGGGATTGGATGAAAATGGGCCTTTTCAGCAATGGCTGGAACCCAGTTTATTGGGTATGGCCTATGGGCAGTAGCAGATGGACCCTAAACAAAGTTGAGGATTATCCTCTTTCCCCTCTCTCTCTTGCTCCTAATTACCTTTTCCATTAATATTTTAGTTGTGTTTATTCATATAATTTATATTTATCATGTATATAAAATTTTAAATTCATCTAATATTTCTATATCTTTTAGTGGCATCAATTGCAATTCATTTTGCAATTGGACACAGTTCAATCTGCTTATTTTATTTACATGTTTGGACTAGATTTTTAACTATTTTTATACACTTTTAAGATATTTATTTATATTGTTTAAAGTGATTTAAGATGGTATGAAATTTAATTTATGGAGATTGCCTTTTATGATATATTATGTTTCATAGATTCATTTTGATCATACTAATTTAAATATTTAAGTCTACAAATACCTATATATTAAAAACTTGATTATCAATTTATTCAAGAGGTTTAGAGAGCATAAATTTAGTTATTCTTAGGAATTTATTTTAGTTTGGAGAAGGATTTTAATAGGTGTATAAGAGTAAGGTTGCAATTTGGTGAGTGAAGTCAACTTTAATAACATCTTGAACTATTGATATATAATGGATTACTCTACCGTTTCAAACTGTGCAACTAATTTGTTTGTCCATCTCTAATTTTTGTTCTTTAAATTGTTTTTTTAATTGAAACTTAATATATAGTTGACAAGCAATTTAACGCTAACAATTCCTATCAAAACTATTAGAGTTAGACACTTAGTGCCCTAGGCAAAGATCCTATTGATGAATTGCTTGATAGTTCCAACTATGTGTATTGAAAAACATATATGAGAGACTTTCACACATAAAAGCCTTTAAAAAGCCAATTGGAAGTCTTGAAAGACTATTTTATCAAGTTAGAAACCACCTATGAAAGAAATTAATGGACTTTGAACCATCAAGCTTGAAATCACTTGGTCAACATAAAAGTTGATTGATGAGAAACTTTAAAAGGCTATTTTATCATGTTGGAAACTACTTACTAAATATATTAATGGAGTTTGAATATTAAACTTAAAATTATTGGGTCGGCAAATATATACAAGATAGCAAGTTACAACTCAAAAGCCTTAAATGCTATTTTTTAGTGATATATATCCTCATAAATTCAAGCACATCTTCAAGCATATTTTTACCCATGAAGTTTGAATCATTCTTGAAACAACACATAAAGGCATTAATACAAGTTCGAAATTTTGAAAATGTTAGATAAAGAAACAAATTTTTATTTTTATGTTAATTTACGTGACATATGTAATATCCAAAAATTTGATTTCTAAGAAAGAGCAAGTATTTTAAAAGGTAAATTAAGTATTTGGATAGAAATTATGAATAATAAAATTTAGTAAAGATTAAATTGTAAAATTTTAAAAGTTAAAAGGAATAAATTGCTGTACACTACCCAGAACAAGTATCGGAATGAAAGGTAGGTTGAAAATTAGGAGGCCAAGGTTGAATGGAACCTAAAACCAAAGTTTCAGCCCAAACCTTTACGTTATCAAAGAATATCGACCCAGTCAAGTTTGATGGGCTGCTGTGCTTTTCTTTTTAACATATTTCTTTTATTCTTTTTAATTACCAGTAAATCTTATTATGGTTGTCCAGCAATGGTAGTTTCCATATATAACACTATTAGCTTTCGCTTTGCTTTAGCTTGCCATACGCTAGTCTAGTCTTATCGTCTGTATAAATCTGTTGTAGTGGTTCCCGCCAATCTCGGCGGACGATAGAGGTTTGAAGTTGAACCTTTCTTCGTCAAAAATCCAACATATTCCAATAAACCTTCCATCCATTCATCCATTCTTCCCCCTTCCTGCATGCATTGCAATTTACAACTATTTGCAATATTTCAGATTTTCATAATACATATATATAACCCTAATACCATCCATCGCTGCTCTTTCCCTCTACATACATATATGGAGGACTACTTGAGAAAGAACTTTGCTGTTGAACCCAAAAGGCCATCCGAAGAAGCTCTAAGGAGATGGAGGTCTGCTGTCGCTCTCGTCAAGAACCGCAGTCGTAGGTTTCGTATGGTTGCTGATCTTGCTAAGCGTGCTGAAGCTGATCGCAGGCGTAAAATTATCCAGGTTTTTAATTTTTTTTTTAATTATATAACAATTTGCAGTGGTAACTGTCCTAATTCTTTCTTCACGTACGTAAGTACTATGTCATGTCCTCATAATATCAGAAAGGGAACGCTTGAATTGTAGGTATCTTTCTCGAGTAGGTTGAATTTTGAAATAAATTATAATTTGAACCTCACTCCGCCGAAATGGTCTACAATTTACGTTAAGCTTTGAATTTTATGTATCATCCTTATAATCTTATTTGTTCAGTGGTTGAATTTCGAAAACGTAAGGTCAAGAATATATCGAGTCCATTTTTTACGGCAACAGCTTTTGACTTTATCTTTGCTTTCAACTCGAATCTGATTTCCCATTCCCAGTTTAATGGAAACTTTCTACCTATATCTATCTAGATTGGCTTCGGACATGATTTATCATCTCTTTGATTTGAGCCCGTCTCTTATTTTAGACCAAAACGAGCTCCTTCCATACAAGGATCCGAGTCCTGTCCTGTCATGTCATGTCTGGTTCTGGTTGGTTGAATTAATAGCCCAAAGTCAAAGCCAGCTTAAGGTTGCATGGGATTGTGTTTTAAAACAACCAATACTTGTCGAAATATACATATAGAATTCTTGTCCTTTTTTCCAGCAACATGTTACTGTTAAATGATGAAATCATATTACCAGGCCAAAATTACTCAAAGGAATAGATGATTAATCTTTAATGTCTTGTAAATGTCTTAACCAGTTATGAAACACTAAGCTCCAAACTTTAGTCGAGTATGCTCTGATGGAGGGAGCAGCAACCAAACATCTTCAGTGTTCTTAACGCACTTTGATATTTAATTTTCATGCAGCAGTAATATAAAGGTCATTTCTATATTCAGGACGTGACCTACCTAATTGCATAACTTTCCTCTTTTATGAAAAAATTTGCTTGTTGGATCAACAAAGAGTCATCGCATTTGCACTCTTGTTAAACAGTACCTTCAAGCTAGATTAATGACTTATGTTAGTCTTGAATGATATAATGAGGTGGGATATTGGAACTCAAATTGAATCGGTATTAGCAATGGAAGATCACAACTATGTTCTTGTTAGATATGTCACAATCTCAATTCTTGAATACATGAGAATCTGACTAACTGGCTGTCTTAGTTGTACATTTGGTTTTCCAAAGTATCCCTGAACTTATTATACTGGGATTGGATCATGTTCTTTGCCAGGAAAAAATTAGGGTAGCTCTTTATGTGCAAAAAGCGGCATTGAATTTCATTGATGGTATGATCTCTAATATATATGATCCATCGTTATCCATCCAAATCAAATATTCCTCTTCAATCATCTAACTTTATCTGGTACCTAGAACAGCTGGCAAGCAAGCTGAGCGCAAGCTTCCAGAAGATGTTAGGGAAGCTGGTTTTCACATTGGAGCTGATGAGCTAGCATCCATTGTTCGGTCCCATGACATGAGTAGCTTTGAAGAACATGGAGGAGTAGAAGGCTTAGCCAAAAAAGTCTCTGTTTCTCTGACCAATGGCGTTGTTCCAACTGATATCTCATTCAGGAAAAATATATATGGCAACAACAAATTTGATGAAAAACCTGCTAGATCCTTTTGGATGTTTGTGTGGGAAGCGCTTCATGACTTGACTTTGATTATTCTCATAGTATGTGCTGTTGTTTCTATAGGTGTTGGAGTTGCTACTGAAGGGTGGCCTGGTGGCCTGTATGATGGGCTAGGAATAGTACTTTGCATTTTCCTGGTTGTATTTGTTACTGCCATTAGTGATTACAAGCAGTCCTTGCAATTCAAAGACTTGGATAAAGAAAAGAAAAATATACTTGTTCAGGTCACCAGAGAAGGGTGCAGGCAGAAGATTTCTATCTATGATCTGGTGGTTGGGGATATAGTTCATCTATCAATTGGAGATCAAGTTCCAGCAGACGGTGTTCTTATATCTGGTTACAGCTTATCGATCGATGAATCAAGCTTGTCTGGGGAGAGTGAGCCTGTAAAAGTAACTCAGGAGAGACCTTTTCTTCTCTCAGGGACAAAAGTTCAGGATGGCTCTGGGAAAATGTTAGTGACAACAGTTGGTATGAGGACTGAATGGGGAAGACTGATGGTTACTTTAAGCGAAGGTGGAGTAGATGAAACACCTCTACAGGTGAAGCTAAACGGAGTTGCTACAGTTATTGGAAAGATTGGTTTGGTATTTGCTGTTTTGACATTTTTGGTTCTCGCCATAAGGTTTATGGTGACAAAGGCGCAGCTCGGGGAGATTGAAAAGTGGGGTATGAGCGACGTTCTGTCTCTCTTGAATTTCTTTGCCGTTGCAGTGACCATAATTGTAGTTGCAGTTCCGGAAGGATTACCACTGGCAGTAACATTAAGTCTTGCATTTGCAATGAAAAAGTTAATGAGTGATAAAGCTCTTGTGAGACATCTCTCAGCATGTGAGACAATGGGATCAGCCACTTGTATTTGTACTGATAAGACAGGGACACTCACTACTAATCATATGGTTGTTGACAAAATTTGGACTTGTGGGCGAACCATAAGTATTGCGGGAGATAACAAGAGGAAGGATGTTTTGCGGTCCTCAATTGCTGGAGAAGTATTGGACCTACTTTTGCAGTCCATATTTCAAAATACAGGAGCTGAAGTAGTCAAGGGAAAAGATGGCAAGAACAACATTTTGGGTTCTCCAACAGAGACAGCAATATTAGAGTTTGGTTTGCTGTTGGGAGGTGAATTCAAAAAGCAGAGGAAGGAATCTACAATTCTGAAAGTTGAGCCTTTCAATTCAGAGAAGAAAAGGATGTCCGTCCTTGTCTCCCTTTCTAATGGTGGTGAGAATAGAGCATTTTGCAAAGGTGCATCAGAAATCATTTTAGAATCTTGCAACAAGGTAATCAATGTTGATGGGAAGGCTGAACATCTATCCAAAGAGCAGAAGAAGTTCATCACTGATGTAATTAATGGCTTTGCATGTGAGGCTCTAAGAACTCTATGCTTGGCTTTCAAGGATGTAAAAGACACTTCAGATGTAGATAGCGATAGCATCCCTCAAGAAAACTATACGTTGATAGCTGTGATTGGAATTAAGGATCCTGTGCGTCCTGGGGTAAGGCAAGCAGTGGAAACTTGTTTATCTGCTGGAATTAAAGTGCGGATAGTTACTGGAGACAACATTAATACTGCTAAAGCTATAGCAAGAGAGTGTGGAATTTTGACAGAAAACGGTTTGGCAATTGAAGGGCCAGAATTTCGTGACATGAGCCCACGGCAGATGGAGGAGACCATACCTAAACTGCAGGTCTTGTTATTGCTTTAAGCACATGGAAATCTTTTTTCTTTAATATATATTATGTTATTGTTATGAAAACTTTACTCTTCTGTTTTTCTAAGGAATCAAATACTGCTTTACTATAAAAAAAATGACTTCTAGGAACATGTTTGGAGCTGGAAAAAGAAAACAGAAACCACAACTTTAGTAGCATGTTTATGAATAACATGCTTGACATGTGTGCAGGTTCTGGCCCGATCATTGCCCTTGGACAAGCACAAACTTGTAACCTACTTGAGGATGGAGTTTAAAGAAGTGGTGGCTGTGACTGGTGATGGGACAAACGATGCACCAGCTTTGCATGAGGCTGACATTGGACTTGCTATGGGAATAGCTGGTACAGAGGTTTGTTATCATCTCAACCAGCAGTTGTGACAATTAAGCAGTTTTACTTGTTTTGTAAACCAAGCATGTTTCTTCAATATCACCTTCAGGTTGCAAAAGAAAATGCCGATGTTATCATAATGGATGACAACTTCGCGACTATACAGAATGTAGCCAGATGGGGCCGTGCAGTTTATATCAATATCCAAAAGTTTGTACAGTTCCAGCTAACAGTTAACATTGTGGCTCTCATGCTCAATTTTGTTTCTGCTTGCATCTCAGGTACTGAGACAGTAAAACATCACCAGCAAATTTGTCTCCTAGTTTGAGCTTAAACCTGTCTTAAGACAAGACACTACAAATGACTGATAATATTTGAGAAGTAATTTTCAGGTTCTGCTCCTCTGACGGCTGTTCAGCTACTTTGGGTAAACATGATCATGGACACTCTCGGTGCATTGGCATTGGCCACAGAACCTCCTCATGAAGGCCTAATGAAAAGACCTCCTATTGGAAGGGATGTAGCCTTCATCTCCAGGGTCATGTGGAGGAATATAATTGGTCAGACCATTTATCAATTGATTGTACTTGCAATTCTCAAATTTGATGGGAAACGGCTTTTGAAGATTTCTGGTTCAAATGCTACTGCTATTCTAAATACACTCATCTTCAATTCATTTGTGTTTTGCCAGGTGCTGCCTCTTAATCGTTATATTCTTTTCATCACTTTCTAATGTACCAAATTATTCAGTTTATAATGTAGTTTGTTTCTACTATTACTTCAGGTGTTCAATGAAATCAATAGCAGGGATATGGAGAAGATAAATGTTTTCCGAGGCTTCTTTGATAGCTGGCTATTCATTATGGTGATGGTCTGTACAGTGGGTTTCCAAAGCATAATAGTGGAACTTTTGGGTACAGTTGCAGATACCGTGCCACTGAGCTGGGAGTTATGGCTGACCAGCATTTTACTTGGAGCAGGAAGCCTCATTGTTGCTGTTATCCTCAAATGCATACCCGTTGAGAACTGGAGAGAAGCTTCCACGACCAAGCACCATGATGGCTACGAACCGCTCCCGACTGGCCCAGATATGGCTTGAATGATCCACTTCCACGTTACAGTTGAAATGATGGTAGTAATAGGTCGGCCTAGAAAAGGCTTTTATTGAAGTAGCTAGGAACTATTCTGATGAATTTCATTTATTTTTTGGATAAGTAATCAAATATATTTACCCATAGAAGCAAACTTTTGCTACAACCAAACTTTGTGTAGATCACTGTCACATATAACTACCATTGCTATGATGTCTCTGATATATAGATGCCAGAATCTCCTGAACAGCCAAAAATTATCCTTTTTAACCCACTTTATCGGCACATCTTTTCCTTTTGGCTGATGTGAAATGAATGAAGTTCGATGGGAGCCATTAGAATCATAATGCATAGTTGACTGTTATTATATAAAGAAAGCCATAATAATCAAGTTTTCCTAGTAGTGAAGACCATGCAGGTCAAATGAATAGATTTCAAGATAGATCCTTTTTAGTTTAGAATACTCTATGAGAAAGTGTTAAGTAGGAAAACATATATTTGTCTTTAGACAGGACATGCTCAAAATGCTATGGAGCTTGGCATAGAAGATAAAAGGACAAGAAAGAATGCAAAAGACCATAGCAACTCAGAGGGAAGAAAGGCTGTAGGCTTATGCTGGTTTAGCTCTAATGTCAATTGCTTTCTGCCATAATTAATACTCAATAATTTAAGTAACAACTTTTCACTGTCTTTATGCCATTCATCAAAGTTTAGATAGTGCCATTTGCAACAAGTTAGATGCAGCAGCAACTGGTAACCAATGTTTCTCTGCTAAGTTTAGCAATTGGACTTTGTAGACAAAAGAATTAGCCTTTATCTGGCAAGTTCAGTATTTACATCCCCTTGTTAAGGCACTGGTATACAATTGTAGTCAATAATTAAAATATGATAGGTTTAACCTTTTTGGCAGAAAAAAAAGAGTTGTACTAGTCTTGAGCTTCCTCAGTATGAATTTGCTGCACATTGGCCTGCATGCTGCAAAAGCTCTTTTTTTCCCCTTGTTTTTCCTTTTAGATATAGTAAGATGATGTTTATCATGAGTAAGCTATTAGCTTTTGAAATATTCTTTGGCCCGGAGCTAGTATAGCCGAGGGGTCATAAGTGGATTTTCTCCTAGTGAAAGCTTCCCAATGTGGGCCAAAATGGGATTTCCATTCTCCTTGTGTAGAAAAGTGGGGCAGGTATTGCTTTACACCAAGGCCAGCTATCTCACAGAAGTCTAAAATCCTTTTGTTTCGAATTAATATCTGCTCTAACCCATCATTTCCTGTTGAAGAAGGTACCGCAGACGAAAGGAATGCCACTAAATAGAAAACATCTTCTTCTGGTATCACAACAGATGTTCTATTGTCCCATCTGCAATCAACATTTAACAATCCATCATCAAATGAAATCATGAAAATGCATTTAATCATTATTATTTGCTTGAAATTATTTACTTCGATTTGTTAACAGGGTAGATGAGAATGGGGCCACTGCTTGTATCTGTAAGGATATTGCCAAAAACCTCTTGAGCAAAACTATGGATTTTACTTTTTGGGATGAATAGATTAAGCCATGGATGTGGAACTTCCCACAAGCCTCTCGACCGGAGTTTGATCTCAGAAATGTGAACCCTGTCTAAAAACTCCATGTATTGAACTTCTGATATAAACAGTGTGGATGGAATATGGTTTAACTGAGATAATGATGTCTTTATTTCCTGCAATACATCAATGCCCTTTTTATCAGTTCAATTGTTTCCATTTGATGATCCATTAATAATCTAAGAGTGACTCACCTGATTTACTAGCACCATATCTTCATGGTTAAAGTACTTTGCTAATTCAAGACAAAAGAGCGTCCTTCCATCAGACTTGAATTGGCTAGCTTGCAGAGGATCTTGTGGATTGAATGATGATCTCCAGTTATTCAATAAACCAGTCCTGTTTATTATCACAAATCCTTCAACATAATCAAATGTGCTTTTTCCTGATATTAACTTCTCTTGGTCCCTAGTAAATGTAGCAAAATCTGTATACACCATCCTAATCCATTTGACCTGTTCAACAATCAGAATTATTAGTCAACTAATATGAAATAGTCTTCTAACTATATAATTTCCATTCTTACCATTTCGGGTGCTGGTTCAAGTGATATTCTTGCCCTTGTTATGATGCCAAACTGACCCAATCCTCCAAGGACGCTGTAAAACAGATCACTGTTCTGTTTCTCAGAGCAATTCACCACTTCTCCTTTCCCTATGTTCAAGTAGAGACAATCTTCAGTCAGTATATATACTGTATGTGTGCATGTATGTATGTATCTCATAGATGCTGAATTAACCTGTTACAACTTCCAGTTGGTAAACATTACTGATCTGCGGTCCATGCCGAAATGCTTGTCCACTGATCCCAGCATTGGACAAAGTACCACCAACTGTTAAATGTAGGTAATCTGTCCAAGATTTTGGCGCTAACCCATGTTTCAGGCTTTCACGCAGTATATTTATCCACAACTCACCACCTGATACATCCACATAAGGGAAGTTCCCAGTGTGAACCTGCATTTTATGGCCTTGGAGTGATTCCATGTTGATCACGACACCTCGGTGAGTTTGTGCTTGTCCCTGGAGTGAGTGACCATGCCCTCTAGCTGCTATTTTGAGTTCTGAACCACCACCAATCTGCCAAACATGATTCACTGTGGTAGCAATGTCGGAAACTGACTTCGGGTATAAAACAGCTAAAGGGATGTAACTGTATCTATTACCAAAATCTTTAGCTGCATGCTCGACTTGTTCAAAATCGAAATGTCCATCAATGGAAAGTGTTTTTAGTGAAGAAGGAATACTTGGAAAACAGAGGTTGATTTTAATGGTTATGCAGCTGAAGAACAAGATCATGAAGCTTCTTAAGACAAGCATGTTGTTTTGTCCGGGAAAGCTAACAAGCATGTTCTCCTATTGGTTAGAAGAGGCAAGGAAGAGAAGAAGTGAGGGAGTGTTAGAGAGTTTTAGGATTGTCTTTCACTTCTTTTTTGGGGTCTTGTGTTTATAAGACCAGCCAGGGTCACCATAAAGAAAAGATTTCCACAAATCTTTGCACTTTCTTCAACAGTTTTAAACCACAATCTCACCTCTCTTTTTTTTTTTCACCAAAAAGACAAAATGAGTTGCAAAATTTTCAGATTTTAACTCTATGTTTAAGGATATTCTTGTTCCCCCCCCCCCCTTTTTTAGAATAAGATGCAATGGCTCTCTGCTTTGAAGCTGAATGCGTATTATGTCATGTCATGTCATGCCATGCCATGCCATGCCATGGCCTCTGATGCATACTCTCCTTGTATCCGTCAGTGTCGGAATGTAGACATCACGTATCTATTCTGGGATATGGATGAGAGGGACTGCCGGGGTAGGGTGGGGTAGCAAAGGGGTCCCTGGGACACGTGATATTCGAATGCTTTCTATGTGCTTTATGGTTGAAGGTGTATGATTGGTGAGGTTGGGACCCTTTTGGACTGTCATGGTGATGGAGAGGTAAAGAGTTATGCAATGCAAAGACATGTATTCTATCTATGCCTTAATTGTCCAGCAACTGGACAAGTTTAAATGATTCTCTGGGATTAGATTTCATTACAGTGGTCAGTACCGCAATTATTGCTTCTCCCCTTTGCTGTATGTAAACTATGTTACGTGAATTATATTCTCAATCCCAATGATTATTAAGACTCAAATTTGGTACCAAAATTGAAATTCTGAATTTTGATTTCATAGTTGAGAACAGAAAATACAATTGCCTGAATGCAACAGAAGAGAAACACAAGTCAGAAGACAAGACAGTTTGGGAGTTTGAACTCATTACAATATTGATGAAATATCAAACAGGTAGCTATCTACAGTCTATAGATTGTAGGGAGACGATATTAAAAAGCTAGCTGAAATAATTATGGACTCCCTTTCTCACCCTTCCTAATCCCCTTAGGTTCTCTTTCTCCTTCTCTCACTCTCTCTCTCCAAGTATACATATATAATGCATGGAACATTCTATATACCATCCATCACATTCCTAACTAATTTGTCTCTTCCATTTAGACTCATCAGTCATCTGCATATACTCATTATAGACTAGTTTCATCAGGGTATATCGAATTACAAGTGAAGTGATAAAAGATTTGTGTTTAAGTTAATATTTAAACCTAAATAGCTACCTACCTACTTGAACTGATAAAAAACTTGTTTTTTATATTGGTTAAATTCTGCTATTAGTCCTTATACTTTAGTCCCTGTACTTTAATTTCGTCATTTTAGTCCTTGTACTTTTCAAAGTTTAAAATTTCATTTCTCACCAAATGATAATTGTTAAATTATGGACCAAAATTCATACTGAAGAATATAGACCAAATTTACAATTATATGCATAGTACTGGACTGGTAATTAAATTTAACCAAACGAAATTAAATGCCACTGTTTGAGCCAGAACTAAAGTTTTAGAATTTGAAAAATATCAAAATTAAAATTGACCAACTCGAAAAGTATGAAAACTAATAGTATAATTTAATCTTTTATTTCCTCTTCTGAAATCAAGTTCGGGGGAAGTTTATGATTTCTTGAGCTCTTGAAACATTGAATAATTAAACAATTATTTTTTCTTCTAGTTTTAATTAGTATATATCCTAATCTAAGTTATTTGGTATTTAAAACACCTATCCAATGTGAGATATTCTACGAGGAAAATCTTCTATATTGTGTGGATCATACTTTCTATTACTAGAAGTTGCCTAAGTAAAAAAAAAAATAAAAAAAACTTAGAAATCTCCATCACAAAAGCAAAGAGGAAAAAAAAGTGAAAAGGACCTAATTGAATAGGCCAAGGAAGAAAGGAAAAAGAAGACCTAGACAACAAAAGTAACATGATTAACAAGGATTAAAAGCCAGAAATTTGCTCTTTTCTGGCACATCACAACCTAATTAAAGGTATATACCCATGAATTCAACAACTGTCCGAAGAAATACAAGTTTAGGAGTACTCTAGGTGTCTGTATTCATTAATAATATATTATGAAATCCACTCACTTATCCTCTACCTTTGTTACGTATAATGTAAACTATAAACATGCAACAAATATACATTTGTCTTATCTCTAATACATATGCATATATTTTCTAGAATCACATGGTAAAAATACCATGGAGGTCCTTGTACTAGAAGTGAGATTATATTTTTGTCCCTTTTACTCAAAAAATGGACAAATTAATCTTTGTACATTAAATTAAATAGCAAACTGATCATTCTGTTAAAATTTTTACGGTTAAAACATGGTCTTTGTATGTCAATATGATGCACATGTAGCATGCGACATATCATTGTGTAGTTATTCTATTAGCTATATTAGTTTTTAACAAGACAAATAGATAAAACTTTTAATAGAAAGAACCAATATGCTCTTTGAATTAACTTATAAAGACTAATTTATCTATTTTTTTAAAAAAAGGGGACAAAATGCAATCTAACTCCTAACGTAGAGTCCTCCAAATACTTTTACCACTTATCATCTACCTTTATTACGAGTGTGAACTATGTACATGCAACAAATACACCTCTGTATAATCTCATATATATATATATATATATATATATATATCTAATCTTGAATTACAGTACAAATATATACGTTTTGTAGAAAGAGAAATATGGGCAAACCAGAATTTAGACGTATGTTGGAAGCCTCCCAAGCGTAGGTACGTGGGGCATATATTGTCCGTAAGATGCTACATTTGTGGAATACAAAGCCTCATAATTAAAGCCTCAAATGAACTTTAATTAAAGCCTTAATATCGATCATGGGACTGCAGAGGTGGCTCCCATCTATCAGTCAAAAACCCTTTACAAGATTACAGCCACGTCAGTGTCCGCTCCACCATTCCATTGGCTAACCCCAGATTGAGGGGTGGCGAATGATGTTTGGACAAGTAGGGGGTGGCGGTGCCATTAGGGCGGATACAACAGCTGAGATTGCCACGTAGTAATTTGTGGTCGTCATCCTCAAATACTCATATATGACTTTAGGGAGTAAAGAATGTAGTTAAATGAGAGAGTTGGTAGGGCAGAAATTCCATTTAGGATGCTCAAAACCTTATGTGAGATAATTAATGAATAATTATGCTTATCATGTTTCCCCATCCCACTTTTTATTCCACTTTAATCAATGTCTCCTTGTCTCTACCTAACTAATTCCCAATCTCATCCCTTATGGCTGAGACTGAGAGGTTCATATTTAAAGCTTATATACATATCTTTTTCCTACATTCATGCTTGTCGTGATTACTTATAGCCACCTATACCTATACTTACTTGATTTTGTTAATGTAATTCTCAAAATTATTATTAAGATCCATCATTAATTAGATAATTAATGTTAAGTGCCTCATCTGTAGGCTGGACCAGGACAAAAATCTGTTTCATTATTGTTTAGTTTTATCGACAAACAAAAAAACGCATCTCATTGAGTGACCATTGGAGGGGCTATTGAAGAGCATGAAGGACATATAATCAGGTAAAGTTTTCACAGGATTTTCCCTGTTCCACAATTATGTCTATATATATTTTGTCTGCATATACGTAACCAGTTGTCTCATTACTCTTACTATTGTATATGCATGTTTATGTTGTTTTCCATATATAAACATGCAGTTGCATGGGACAAATCTGCAGTGCCAGAATTCTCGCATATGCAGGACTAGATTTTGTGTTTGATTTGGTTTACCCCATCAATTAATGAACAAACCAAAAAAGATTGATCTGTAAAACACTTGGTTTTGAAGCCAAAAAAAAGAGATCATATTATACAACTTTTACTATTAATTTGATGAGCAATTTCTCTCTATGTTAGGGAAAAGTGAGGAGGCCATGAACTGTCCAGCAATTCAATAAACATATACAGCTAGCTAGCTGATTAGCCTATGATCATGATCTACATAGTTTTTGCAGCAAAACTTTTTTTTCTTTTCATCAATAGGCAATGATTTAAATGCAATGATTTAAATGATGAAATTTGTGGTTGGGTTTTAAGTATTTTATATTTAGCTCTTTTCTTTTGTTCTTTTTCTTTTTGTTCTGTTGATTGTTAATATATTGCAATATTGATCTATGTAAAGCCCCCACATCAATTCCTTTGTCCTTCCAATTACAGCCGTGTTCACATTGATGGAGATTCTACCTTCTAAGTTGTGCTCAAGTTAAATTAGTTGCTATTATCCAATACCTTTTGAAGCCTTGGAAAGCAATAGGAGTTAAGCTCACTGTCATAGTCTCGATGCGTTTTAAGGTCTATTTGCAACCTCGATTCTATTCCAATCCATCACATAAAGCTGCTGCTGCTTCATTAAGGGTTATTTAATGTTAATCGATGTATACAACTGTAATTACAACCATGTAATTAGTTTTCGAATAACAACACAAGCTGTTTAATCAAACTTTATTTTTATGTAATGTTTTAACTCAGTTTGACCCAAACAGGAAAGGGGAACAAAACAATAATTAGAGACATACTTCGGGATTATGCATTTTTGTCGCTTTGGTTAACATGTCACATGCAGCTGCAAAGATTTATATACATGCCAAATTACTTTCAAAATTGGTCATATTTAACTTTTAATTAATTGAGAATTAGGTGATGGGAATGTTTGGTTTGCTGTCTTCCTCCTACCAATGTTATTCTTATATCACTTCAAAATATGCAAAGTTAGCATTTTCTAAAATTCAAGGTTACTGTAATCTAAAATTTACTTTAAAATATGATCCGTGTATATATCTATCATGTAATGAGTTGATACATAATTCAGTATAACAACTTTTCGGATCATCAAATCACTTGTTAATTTGTTCTTAATCATCCAAGGCATGCGCCATGGGTCTAGCTACCTACTACAGTGGTTTTTCAGCTAGATATCAACTGAATATACCCACCCAACACACAAACATAACAAAGGCTGAGCTAGTGACCAAGCATAGGCTTGGCTCTGGCAGACACTTTGAACATCATTTCACTCTATACATGATTAAAAAACATATCTTCCATGTACCCCCCAAAAAAACATATCCTCCTAAACTAATGTATGTTTCAAACCACCTTGTATGTCATTTTCTAGGACCCAAAAGAGCAGTGTCTTTTTTATTATTTGAGAAGGACTCCCACAAGTTTGAATTTGGACATTGTGGTTTGAAGGTAGGACTAGGACTAGAAAGGAGGGATGAGAATTTTGGTTGGCAAAGGTAATGGTTAAATTGCTTAGGAGGTCCCTATATTATAGGGATTCGATTAAATTAGTCTATTTATTAGTAAAAATATCAAATTTTAACCGTAGATGTTAACTCTATTCCAGTTTGATTTTATTTAATTATTTCTAATAATACAGGGATTAAATTGATTCATTTAATAATAAAAAAACTAATTTAATTCGATACATAAATACAATACATCTAAGATACAATCACCCAAAGGAAATCTATGAGCTCCAACCACATCCAATGACGAATGACAATTAATCCATATGCTATGGCTATGGCTATGGCTATGGCTATGGCATGGTGGTCGACATTTTCTTATTAATGAAAGCAACTAGTGCAGTTTGAAAATTATTGATTTTTGAAATACATACACAATATGTACCCTATATTATATTCCAATTACATGCGTTTTGTTGCTTTCTTAACCAACAAATAAATAGTAAAATCCAATCTTTGACTAACTTCACGCTCCCTATCATTTAACACACTACATATATAAAAAAGGAAGTGGAGAAACAACTATATCTTCTACAATCAAGTAAGTCCAAGATTTTCTTTTTCCATCTCTTTTGCCACTGCCATTGCCTAAAAACCTCCTTCAATTTCTAAACTTCCATAATTTTAAAATTTAAAAAGTAAAGGATCAAATTGTTAGAAATAGAAGTAAAAATGACTACATTCTAAATGTTGAAAAGTGAATGAATTTAGAGAATATTTTAACCTTTCTTTTTTCCTATTTGTTTGTTTGTAAGTAAAAGTATCAAAGGCTCTTCAACTACGAGTTTGATTACATTTTGTCCCATTTATTCAAAAAATAGGAAACTAGTTTATGTACGCTATATCAAAGAGTAAATTGATCATTTTATTAAAAAATTTATTAAATTCTCCAACATAAGATACATGTAGCACGTCTAGTTATTTTGTCAGCTATGCTAGTTTTTAATAGTAAAAATGGATAAAAATTTTAACAGAAAAGATCAATTTGCTTTTTAATATAACGTATAAGTATTCATTTACTCTCCCTCCAAAAAAAAAGTATTCATTTACTTATTTTGTTAATAAAAAGAGTAAAATGTAATATAATTATTAATAGAAGGAACTCCCAAATATTTCACCTTTACTTGTGTTTCTTGGAAACCAAACTTGCGTCGTTTGCAACTGCAAACACCTATTAGCTTCATCAGAGGCCCATTATTTTAGCCATTAGTCAAACCATTTATATTAAAATCAAAGCGTAGCCCATACTCTGTGTACTTTTACTTTTATTGGTCCAGTTATGCCATGGGTCCTTTTATATACTTCCATGGAATTAAGCCCGCTCCAAATTTTGTATCTCAATCAAAATTTATCAAAACTCATTACAAGTTTTGGGTTATTATCTCAATAAATTTAATTTGAGTAAATTACATTAACTCAACTATTAGTTTATTCATCTAATTTTTAAAAAATTATAAAATGCTTATCTAACCATTCAATTTTATGTTTGTTGTCACTAGTCATCAAATAATAGAAAGATGATGTGATAGCTTTTAAAATTAGCATAATAACAACTTCAACCCTTTATATTTATATTTTGCATTAATTTAGTCTTAATTCTAAAAATTTTAACCCTAACATTTACACATTGTGTAGTTTGATTTTACTTTTCTTTGTGACCTTTTCATCAACTAAAAAACAAATTTGTTAGTTAAATTTGATAGGAAATATACTAAAATTGAAAACACCCAAAAATCTAAGATAATAATTTTTATTTTTTCTAATTCTTTTAAAATTAACTCCTCGATGTCACAAAGAAAAATAAAATTACAAAAAGACCAAATTACACAATCTGTAAAATGTTGAGGGTTAAATTTTTTAGAATCAATACTAAATTGATACAATATGTAAATATTAAAGGTTAAAATTTCTATCATGTCAATTTTAAAAGTTGCCAAGTTATATTTCTGTTAGTAGCTTAACGGCTGTGGACAAAAAAAAACAAATAGAATAATTGGGTTACCAGTTTATAGCTTTTCATATTTAGATGACCAAAAAAAATTAATAATGTGGTCACTAGTATTTTACCCATTTAATTTTCTAATCATTGCTCAAGTGATGTTATCTTTGGATAGTCTCATAACATTTCTGTTTTTATTGTGGCTTTCTTAATAGTATGTCATACACAAAACTTGATTCATTCAATTGTTTAAGCACAAAACAGCATCAGCAATCTCACACAAACACAATAACAAAGACTTGCTTCCAAGGGACCTAAAACATCACAATGGTCGAGTCATTTGAAGGTGCTTTTTTGCACCCAATTAGGCAATGAACATTAAGAGTTAAAGCTAAGATCCTTCAAGGTTTTCTTTGACTTTACAACCTTTAGTGTTGGGGATCTCTGCTCATAAGCGTTAGGCTTGCTTGTAACTGAAGATAGGAGACACAACTTGTTCTTATATGGTGAATAGCTTTCGGATTGAGTATCACAAGTTCCTGGCCTTAGCTTTGGTGAACTCATTGACCTTACCTTTGCTTTAGTAGATTGTGTTGCAGCCATGTAAGTTGGAACTACAGGAGATGTAATAAAAGAACTATCTTCTCCTAAAGAACTCTGCTTTCCATGAAATGATCGTCGTCCTTGAACCCGTACCGGAATATCTACCCCTTCTGCATCACAATGATACTGTCTCGAAAAAGTCTTGAGCCTCGTAGGCTTGCGGTTCGAAGTCCAAACCGAGTCTATGTCTTCGACTTCAACATCTTTACTTTTAGTATCCACCCATTGGTCTAACCAGTACTTCAATCCTCCATTACAATTGTCCCATCTTGTTTGACTGTTGGTATCCACCTATAATGTTTTGAAACCAGAAGGATTGATTATTACAAGAGATGACTGTTTGACTGTTGTTAATAGTGACAATGGACAGACATACCTTAAGAATCTTATCTTTCAAAGTTATCAACTCTTTGTTCTCATCATGTTGTTGCCAAGTGCCTTCTACAATTTGGAATCTCCTTGCACAAACTTGAGACTGAATGTTTACAATCGATTGCAAGCATTTTAAAGCAGTCAATGCTTGTCGTCTCACAACTCGGCCTCGAATAATTGCTTGAAGCTTCACTATCCCTTTCAATGCTCTCAAAGCTTTCCTTGCCTACAATTTTCTCCACGCCATAACTTCAAAATTCTTGTTCCCAAGAATGTGTTCAGTAATGATGAAAGAAAGAGAACTTACAAGGTAACCCCGAAAAGAAGCCTGGATTTTTATAGCAGCAAGTTGTTGGAACTTGTTGCCAAGCTCACTAGATGAAGAACAGTCAGGTTTAACATCATTGGTTTGTTCTTCTTTAGCTTTAGGGGCGTCATTGCCTGTGAGGCGAACAACCTCGGCTGCAACCTGAGCAGCTGCAACAGCTGCTTCAGCAGCAGCCACTGCGGCAATTGCCACTGTTAAGGCATGATTCTTCTGGTCCTCCTCTGTTTCATATTTTATGGTGTCTCTTGGTGGTGATGGAGCTTTAATGGATGCTAACCTTTTGGTCCTAAACCTTCCAAACATCCATTTCCTTCTGTTATCCTACCGACAGATATATATAACATATTAACATCCATGACAGCCATTCATCCATACAAGAACAGCAAAAGGAAAGGGGGGGGGTGAGGAGTTACCTTTTGTGCATTTATAAGTGTCTCAAAGAGAAAGAACCTCTTCACTAGATTGAACCAGCTCTTCTTCTTCGCCATTAAGAAGTCTCACTTCTTCAGGTACTACTATTCTGAATTTTTACATTTCCGCATCCTAACATCATCTTATATACTATAGTATAGTGGTAAATTCCATATGGATTGTGTATAAAAGGTGCACTGAATACTTACATATTTTGGGAGAATCAAACTGGAACCACCGCTTCAAAAAAGCTTTAGTCTTTGGAACTTGGATAGCTTAGATTGAGATAGAATTGGCGAGGAATTCCATTACATAAACGAAGAAAGCTATAGTTTTTTTTCCTTGAAAATCTGAAACCACAAACACCCAAAAGTAGATTAAATTCAATGGTTGATGGTAATGATTCATAATTTTCCATCTTTTTCATGATGAGTTTCATATGTTCAAAGTTGTGGGCCTTCAAAAAAATATAAAATAAAATAAAGGGCTGAGCTTCACTGTAGTTCATGGAGGGAACCAACCAACCTCTTCAATGAATTATGTTAAGTTTTAGCATTGTCCAACTCTTTACTCTCTAAATTGTGTACAAATAAAGTCCTAACAGACATTTCTACATGTCCGAGGGGGAATGAAATTACTTAACTATCCTTGAGTAAGATCTTTTGGGAGGGACATTGCAATGTAATTATATCTATTAGTGCTTTAATAATATTGTGAATTTAATTTTTATATTTTAATTTGCTCATTTTTATTTTTATATTTTTAAAATTTTAAAATTTCAGTTCTTATTACCAGTTAAATTTAGTAAATTAAGTGCGGTATAAAGACTTTAAATGATCCAATTAAACTAAATCTACGGTCTTACACATAATTGAGGATTAGTAATTAAATTTAATAAAAAATTAACTACTATTATTAGAGTCAAGATTAAAATTTTAAAATTTAAAATATATTAATTAAAATTTATCAAAGTAAAATACAAAAACTAAATTTACATTTCACAAAGTATAGCAGAATTTAACCTGAGTTATGGTAGTATATAAAAGGAATGGGATGAAGAGGGGAACTAGGATGTGTAATTGTGGGTTTGCAGTTTACACGATAGGATTTAAAGGAAGTTGAGACCTAAGGCTAGTAGGGGGACCAACCCACTATTCACTTACCAAATTTTCGAGGCATTTAAGTTTCGGTATCTGTTATATTTCACTTTTTAGTACATCAAAGGCAATTTGCGATTGGGTCCTCAACTGATTTCATAAAAATAAAAGAGTTATCGGCTTTGAAATTATTGCACTATTTAAGGCATAGATTAAATCGTACCTCAAATACCAAATCATTTATATCAAAGTGTTTGGCTTGAATTATGTTATGAAACTTTATATCACAATCTGAGTAAAAATATAATGAATATTTTATATTAGGAGTTAAATTATATTTAAAATAAGTAAATTAATTTTTATATATTAGATTAAAAAGTAAACTGATTCCTACATATATGCGTGAAGTACACGTGGCATTGTATGGTTATTTTGTCAGTTATATTAATTTTTAACAGTACAAATGAATAAAATTTTTGATAAAAAAGACTGATTTTTATTTTAATTTAACGAACATAAATTAATTTACTCATTTTTCTTATAGAAAGGCCAAACTAGAGACCTTCATATATTTTTTATCCAATATAACTTATTATACCTCATATATTTTTGAATTAAGATTTTATTATTGTAAAAAAATATAAAGAAGTGAAATAGCAACATGTGAGTATCTAAAAAAATACAATATCAGTTTGTGTCTTGCACTTAACAAGGATAGAGTTAAGCTGAGTTTCTCATCTCCTTTCCCTCTCCATTGGCCCTCATCGCATCATGGTGAACTTATCATTCTTTATTAGAAAAATGTGTACCATTTTTTAAAACACAACCGGTACACTAAGATACTATATATATTAGTATATACGCACATGCCAACATATACATACATACAACCATTATTGAGGTTGAGGGAGGTGGGGGATGGCAGAGAGAGAATTTGCTATTGATTGTTTTCAATGAGCAATGTTCTCTCTCACTCTCATTCTCATATTCTAACTTTTATAATAAAAAAATAAACCCATTTAATTCTAAACTTAATAATTTTTAATCTTATTTTTGAAATCTTTTATCTAAATAAGTCTCTAGTTGTTCTCTAAAGTTAAATTTTAATAAAGGGATGAAATAACATTTTGAGATTATGTTATCTTGTTATTTATAATTTTTTATAAAATTTAAAAATGCTAAAATTCATTTATAATTAATATTTTTCATATTATATATATTTAAATTTTAGATGATAATGCTCTCATAATGTTACGTCGTCACTCTTAAACAAAATTTAAGTTTAGTGATTAAATTAAAAAAATCAAATTTATTATTATAAATAAAAGAATTACCAAAAAAAGAAGAAGAATAATTTCTCTTTGTGTTTTTAGAAAAGCAAACCCCTTGGCCCTCACTCTCTTTATTCTTACTTGCTAGAAACCATCATTTTATTTCTTAAGTTACAATTAATCCATATGATAAAAAAGGGATGTATTTATGTGTAAGGTGTTTAAAATGTAAAGCATGAGCTGAGTTTTGTCAATTATAACCAAATTTGTCCGCAATCCCAATATGGGAAATACTACAAAGTTAAAATTGCCTATAATTATAACCATAGTTTGTTCTAAATTATTTTCCTAGCTCACACTTAATCAGTTAGTCACCAATAATAACATGGTGAGTAGCTGTCTAGAAAATGTTAATAATAAAATGTTAATAATATAAATGCATAGTGAATGAGGACCGTCCCTATTATATTCACCAGGCATTTCAATGTATTGATTCACATACTACACTTTTATTTCTTTTACATTATTATACATTATGGGAATATATTCATATGCTATATAAAAAAAAAAATTTATTCTTTGCTTTTTCGAAGTTCTAATCTAAGTAAATTTAATGAGTGAACAATATTTGACTATAGGCTAAATATGAAGTTCCACATGCTACACTAATCTTTTGTACTATATAATTAGAGGGTTATTACATACGCACACATAGTAAAAACATTTTATGAGTGAATAATCTTTAATTATCAGATCAAATACTAGAGTACCACACGTTACACTGTTTAATTACCTAAATTGTTTTTTGCATTATTAATTGTAACATAAAATCAGCAAGCAGCAGATGTAAGGTGAGGCTTTACTACACACATGCTTCACCCAAAATATTTATGCATTTTACCCGACCATCACCATTCACCTCACTCATGCAAATATCTCTTTTCTCTTTTTGTAAAACAAATAAAGTTGAAAACTACATTGGTGTTTGCCACCGGCCCTATTACCTTTTGTTTTTTACTTTTTTTTATTTTAGGGAAATTGCATTAAATTCAAAAAAGATAGTCTGATTGCACATGTTAAGGTACCATGATTAGAAACCCAAAAAAGAAAAAGGTCATTTAATCATTTATCTTCTATCTACCTCATAGCTTGAGAGATAAGCAAACAAAAGCATTCATAATTTTCATTTTTACGTTCAAAAGTAGACCAAAAAAAGAGATTGATTTCAATATAATTTTGTCTCCCATCAAACAGGGCAATTCAGATTGAGCCCAACTTTACCAGAAACTAAAGGAGATAGGCCGAGTAACCGCTGATGGACTACTTTGAACCTTTGGCCCAATAACAATTGGATTTGACCTTCGATTGTAAATCATTGGGAAACACACCTTTTTGTCCCTATCAAAAAGTTATAGCAATTTGATACTTATTAATTTAGAAAGTGAATAACTAAAGATAATTAATATGTTTTTCCGTCAATTATATATGATTTTGATTGAAAATAATAAATTTATCCATTAAAATTTAAATATTCTATTAATTTAGTCCTAATTTAATAGAATATATAGATGTTGAGTTAAATTTATTAAATTAAGATTAAATTGATAGAATGAGTAAAGGGTTAAAATGTTAAATCAAGACCAAATTGACAGACTGTGTAAATATTAAAGGTTAAATTTATTATTATACCGATGAAAATTATGTATAATTCATGAAAAATTGCCCTTAGTTGCTCACTTCATAAATTGATACGGATTAAATTGTTCCAATTTTTTTAAATGGACTAGTTTGCTCAATATCAAAACTAGGAGATACTTAAAAGGTTTTTTTTCCATTGATTTACAATCGAAGGTCAGATCCAAATGCTTTTGCCATTAGCCCAAATAACTCAACACAGACTCTAAAAGACTTGTTTCTGTCTTCTTCAGCCCAAATATCTCTAATCTTCTTCGAGTTCAAGCTTTTGCATCATCTTCCCCAACATTTCTTTAATTTTATACTAACATGATATACATTTTATTTATTTTTATCTCTTCTCGGACTTAGCAGATAGCAGCAGTTAGCTAAAAGTGAGAGCTTTTAATTCATGGTTATGGTGAGTGCTCAAAACCGAATGGGTATCTTTAGTTTTGAAAGCAATGGAATTTACACTTCATTTTCTAGCCCGAAACCGTTTCCTACAAGTGGGTTCTTCAGTTGCTGGAGACCAACAAGCCGGGTTGCTTTATGGTCAAAGAATCCAAGCAAGAAAAAACGGAAGTTTGCTTTAAGAGTGGTTAATTCCGGCGGAGGGGTTCTCGAGAAAGAGTTCGAATTTAAGCCGTCTTTCGACGAGTATTTGAAGACTATGGAGTCTGTGAGGGAGAAGAAGCAATCTTTTAAATCAAATAGAGGTAAGTCAAGTAGAAATTTTGAGGAGAATGAAAATATGTCCAAAATTGTTGAACATGATGATGTGAAAATGAAGAGTGAAGGAGCTGTTAGAGCTAGAAGCAAAAAGGCATTGCTTGTAAAAAGTGAAGATGATGATGTGAAGGCGCTGAGAGGTAATCCACAAGTTTCACGAATGCAAACAGAAGAAAGAACAAAAGAATCAGCTAAGTTGTAAGTACTTATTCTATTTGTTTTGCTAGTCTTTTCATTCTCTTCAGAATGTTATTTGTGTTTTGTTTTCTAATTACAACTTTGTTACTATGTAATAGACGCAAATGTGATTCAAAATCAGAGAGTTATAAAGATAATGTGAATTTGATAAAATTTGGAGGGTTTTCTAAGGAAGTAAAGATGTCTAAAGTCTTTAAGTACAATGAAGTAAAGTCGAAAAATGAAGGAATAAGAAGAACTAGAAGCAGAAAGTGGTTTGTTGAGGAAGGGGAAGATGATGATTTGAAGATTGAAAGAGTTGCCTTCAAGAACTTTGAAGAATCCAATGACATTGTTAATAAGCCACGAGTTTCAAAGATGGAAATGGAGGAGAGAATTCAAACATTAGCAAAGTCGTATGTACTCTATAATCCTTTTTCTTCTTATCTGCAAATTTCCTTCCTTACTTTTGGAATTTGGATGTTATTGATATGAAATTATGATTAACATTTTACATCCACTGCTAGGTGAAAGCTACACCCTTTGTTTTCATCTATCTAATTTTGAACATTGCTAACTTTTTATGAACTATTTGCCACCCACCGTTTATAGTTTATCGTAGTACCTGTTTGTTTGAATTGATTAAAATGTTTTAAATGGAACCACAAGCCTTTAGACGAGGGAGCATCTATCAATATTTGCTTAAATGGATTTATATAGTTTTTGTTTTGATAGGAAAGAAAGGATCTTCCAAGTTGATATCTGAAGTTAAAACATGCTAAAGACATCTCATATGACCTTCATTGCTTATTGCCGAATCTTGATTGTCAAGTTCATTTATTGTACCTAGGATATTTCTAAGTGAATTTATTTTGTTATGGATTATTTCCATTTCTTTTTTTCTGGTTAATTATGAGTTCCAATATTTTGTATTTTGGTCAGGTTTTATAATGTTCTCATTCTTCTTTAAGTAGTTCATTTTTAACAGGTTGAATGGTGCAGACATTGATATGCCTGAGTGGATGTTTTCTAAGATGATGCGTAGTGCAAAAATAAAATTTTCAGACTATTGTATATTAAGGGTGATCCAGGTATTGGGTAAACTAGGGAATTGGAGACGGGTACTTCAAGTCATTGAATGGCTTGAAGTGCGTGAGCGCTTCAAATCTCACAGGCTCAGGTATTTTTCCTCACCAAATCCCCGTTTTTTCTCTTATACATGAGCTTATGTCCTTAGAAACAGTTATGCTGTAAGAAGATTTGACTCAATAAAGTTATGATTGAGCGTGTTTGATTCAAAGGAGGCATGTATATGTCTATATCCACTTGAGGAAATTTTAACCTTTCCTTTCTCTGCACTAAGTAGTATTTTACTCTTTTTAATGCATATCTTCTACTTGCATAAAGTTCGCTAGGTAACCTCTATCAAGACAAATCCTTATAAGGTGTAATCATAAACTTCTGATCTTAGCAGTTATGTTCTGAAATATTGAAATAATTTGAAATGTTCTATGTTCTTGTTTTTAACTTCGTTGGCATCACTAAGAGTTCAAGAGTAACGAGGAAGCAAATTATGATGCATGAGAATGCTATATCCTAAGAATACTTGGAACTTCTTATTTATTGGAAAGGTAGTGCTACCTGTTCATTCTTTCTCCTTTAACTTTTACAAGTTGTTCCTACCCCAAAAATTCATTGCTTGAGTTTTTTGAATCCCATGGTTTATAGTTTGAAGAAAAGAAAACCATAGGGAATATGCTTCTTAACTAGATATATCTTTATGGTGCAGACATATTTACACAACCGCACTTGATGTACTTGGGAAAGCAAGGAGACCTGTGGAAGCTCTTAACTTATTTCGTTCAATGCAGGTAAGACACTTCAATTCTCAATTTTATGGCTCATGAAATGAACTTTAGTTTGATTTAAAGGGGAAAGGTTTTGTTGATGTCCTTTTCTTCTTCCCCAATTCAGCAACAAATGGCTTCATATCCGGACATAGTTGCTTATCATTCCATTGCTGTCACTCTTGGGCAAGCTGGGCATATGACAGAACTTTTTGATGTTATTGATAGCATGCGATCTCCTCCCAAGAAGAAATTCAAGACAGGGCCACTTGGAAAGTGGGACCCAAGATTGGAGCCTGATATCGTGGTTTACAATGCGGTGAGTAATGCATATTAGCATGCCTAAACGCTATTATCTTTAAAAATTGATTATTATCTTTTGTTTGATCTTTTATGCTGGATTATTGGTGCTTATAAAGAATGTTCATATTTTTCTTGTGTTTGCAGGTCCTAAATGCCTGTGCTAGGCGGAAACACTGGGAGGGGGCGTTTTGGGTTTTGCAGCAGTTAAAGCAACAGCATCTACTGCCCTCCACTACTACATATGGACTTGTAATGGAGGTGTGTTTATAAAGCTTGCTTTCATGCCAGATTCCGGTTTTTGTATTTTCATTTTATTTATGAAGTAATGCTAATCATGGTATCATGTTGGATGAGTGTGTACTTTTCTTAAGTTGCAAGTGAAGGACCTTCAATGTTTTGAGGTTTCTTGAAAATAACATCAAATGTCATCAAACAACTTTTTCTTAAGAACTCTTACTAGTGAGGATAGATATTGTGTATGGAATAGCAGTGTTTTGTTGCAGGAAAGGGTTTCTAACATGACATGTCTTGACTACATTCTTTAGTATCATATCATTGCAAGTCTGGCCTATCATGTCTGATGCTGAAATTTGTAATATGATGCTGTTAAATGGATTTTATATATGGATAAAATACTACAAAGTGTTTTGCTTTGCACAGGTGATGTTTGAATGTGGCAAATACAACTTGGTCCATGAGTTTTTCAGGAAAATGGATAAATCTTCTATACCAAATGCTTTGACATATAGAGGTATTTATGTAATCTTTCTTTCTCTTTGTTCCAATAGGTATCTTGATTCATGTCTAATTCCAAAGGTTCATATCATATCTGTTGTGGAAGCTGACTTTGGTTTGTTTTCAGTTCTTGTAAATACCCTTTGGAAGGAAGATAGGATAGATGAGGCTGTATCAGTTGTTCAAGTTATGGAAAAACGAGGAATTGTAGGTTCTGCCGCTCTTTATTATGACCTTGCTCGCTGTCTTTGTAGTGCCGGAAGGTGCCAGGAAGCACTGATGCAGGTATATTTTTAATTTTTAATATATTTTGTTAACTGATTCCTTTTATGCAAATTAGTATTTGAAGTAAGCTCAGCTCAGGCCGTCCACATTTATTCTTGAAAAGTTACTTATGACTATTTAGGAGCTTTATGAAATTTACCATTGAAAACAGTCAGGGTCTGCTTGCAACAAATATGATTTAAAATATGTTCTAATTCATATGAGCTGAAAAGGAGATTTAGATCTTTTTTGCCATATCTGCTTAATAGAAGCCTTCAACCTATCTTCAATGAATATGCAATAAAATGTCAAGGTGAGGTCTGTTAACTAAAACATTTGCTTTTCTTTTGCAGATTGAGAAAATATGCAAGGTTGCTAACAAACCACTGGTGGTAACTTATACTGGTTTAATTCAAGCATGTCTAGATAGTGGAAACATTGAAAATGGAGCATACATCTTCAACCAAATGCAGAAATATTGCTCTCCAAATCTTGTCACTTGTAATATCATGCTGAAAGCTTATTTGGATCATGGATTATTTGATGAAGCTAAAGAACTGTTCCAGAAGATGTCCAAAGATGCAAATGAAATGAGCAGCAAATGTAATGATTTGAATGGAGTGGTAGCTGATAGTTATACATTCAATATCATGTTAGACGCATGTGTTCAACGGAATAGCTGGGATGAGTTCGAGCATGTGTATGGAAGGATGTTGCGCGATGGATTTCATTTCAACGCAAAACGTCATCTCCGCATGATACTGGATGCTGCTCGAGCTGGAAAGGTATTTTATAAGAGCCTTTGCAGTAAAAGTACCATGGAGACCTCTGTACTAGGAGTCAGATTGTATTTTACCTCCTCTACTAAAAAAAAATGGGCCCTATGCATTAGATCAAAGAGCAATTTGATCTTTCTGTTAAAAATTTCATCCATTTTTTACTGTTAAAAATTAGTTCATGCATGTTACTATGAGGTACATGTGGCATGTCAAATGTTACTGTTTGGTTATTCCGTCAACCATGCCAATTGTTAACAGTACAAATGGATAAAAAATTTAGCATAAATGACCAATTTGCTGTTTAATCTAATGTATATGGACCAGTTTGCCTGTTTTTTGAGTAGAGAGTGCAAAATACAATCCGGCTCAAGTATACGGGCCTCTATGGTATCTTTGCCATGAACATACTATATTCTAGATGATTATTGAGAGCTGTTAATATTATTACTATTATTCAGGTGGAGCTATTGGAAACAACTTGGGAGGAGATGGCTAGGGACAAAAGAATTCCTCCTCTGCCTTTGATAAAAGAAAGGTTTTGCATGAAGCTGGAGAAAAACGATTACAGGTCTGCTGTTTCATGTATCGCCATCCATCCCGTGAGCGAGTTACAGGCATTGTCAAAGTCAGTGTGGTTGAACTTATTCAAGGAGAATGCCTGTCGTTTCCAACAAAAAACGATTATCGGATTAGTTGAAGAAGTAGAGATGATTATTGGCAAAAGTGAGTCACCAAACGCTGTTCTTGACAATCTTTTAGCATCTTCTAAACAAATTTTAAGGACTGGGCTTGTTTGATTCGTTCTATCTCATCGCATCAATTCAGTAAATCAATCAATGCTAGCACAAACCCTTGTTTTTTGTACAGTTGAAAATGTGTAGGTAGGTAGTAAAGTTTCTTTCTAATTCTTGATCATATGTGCCAATTTTTGTCTCTCTGTATCTTAGTTACTATTATACTATTGCTAATTCCATTTAATATTCAATAAATATGTATGCACATGCATCAAGGAAAGAATGGATGAATGAATGAATGTATAAATATTATATTTATGTTTTTGCATGTTCTGTTTATCATTTTATCAAACAAATTCAAATTCGAACTCAAAAATTTGATCCAATCAAAATTAAAACTCAATCCAACACAATTTTAACGATTTAAATTTAAATTTGTTAAACCCTCGAAATGTCTTAAACATGCTAAAGTAACACAAAATGGTCTGGATCAAAGAGAGAGGATGAACTTGAAAATTTTAGAACTCCAATCTAAACATATATAATAAATTAAAGCAAATAAATCTTTGAATGCCAATGAAATTTTGGCAGATTTTGAAGGTTGGGGTTTTCTATTTAGCCCCTAAAAGCTGGACTTCTAATCCTTCCTCTTAATTGGAAGCGTAAAAGCTTTTTTTTATTGGGTTTTTTTTTTGGGGGGAGGGGGGTTAGGGTTTGGATAGATTGGCATATGGAGAAATCGACGGGCCCGATGATTTTACCGCCAAGATACTGCTCCTAAATATCCCCGGTACGATAAGTGATTTTCATGTTATCCCCAAATTAGTACTAGTTAGTAGTTTGATCTTAGCTTAAATTTACCATCTTTACTAGTATCATTATATTAAAGATTTCGTGCTTCGGGTTGTGCTTTTAATGTGTTATTTGCTTTTAATTTGAAAAGAACTGAATTTTTCGGGTAGGAAAAGCCATGGTTATCAGTTCCTTAACTAAAGCTAGTCTTTTCTACCGGTTGTCATCAACCCAATTCTTTTCCACAGTTTCCCCCAAAACTTCCCAATTCAGGAATCAAATTTCTCTTGCCAATCTCCTTCAAAGGTACGGTTTTCCACCAACTCAACTCCATTCTTTTCTTGCAAAAAACCAGTTTTTACTTAATCGTTCTAATGTCCATGACATCCAGAACTCTCTGAACATTCTTTTATCTTTTAAAATTCCTCAGCCTTCGTTTATTTCTTTGTTATTTGACTGTCCGGCAGTCTTGGATTCGAACTTTTTGAAGAAATGGCAAATTGGGATTTCCAAATTTGGGAACTTGGGTATTTCCCCAGTAGGGATCTGCAATGTTTTGGCACTTTCTAGGCGATTTCGGATCGACCCGGATTTGTTTTTGAACCGTGTTGGTGTTTTGAAAGATTTAGGATTTAATGATGGGGTTTTGACTAGGGTTTTAGAAAGGTTTCCTCGGATAATCATGATGAAGGAAGATGATCTTTGTGAAAAGATTGGGTTTTTGGAAGGAATTGGGATTTCAAGATATGGGATTGAAAGGGTTTTTCATTTGTTTCCTGAGGTTTTAGGATTTGACGTCGACAATAGGTTGAAGCCATTGCTTGGTGAGTTTTTGGAACTGAGTTTTAGTGAAAATATGATTAGGGATGAAATCATAAAAGATCCAAGAGTTTTGAGCATGGAATTAGGGGAAATGTCAAGGTGTTTGGGATTGTTAAAAACTTTGAAATGCCGAGCTCCCATTAAAGACAAGATTTTTAGCGAAGGTGAATTTAGAGCTGGGTTTGAAGTAAAGCTTAGAGTTGATTGCTTGTGCAAACAGGGGTTAATTCATAGAGAAGCATTTAAGATCCTATGGAAAGAACCGAGATTGATTTTATATGAAGTAGAAGAGATTGAGAAGAAAATAGACTTCTTGGTGAAAACGATGAATTATAAAGTTGGTTGCTTAGTTGAAGTTCCGGAATATTTGGGTGCCAATTTCGACAAACAGATCCTTCCTCGATACAATGTTTTGGAGTATTTGAGATCGCAAGGAGCACTAGAATTTGATGTGGGATTGAAGAGTTTGATAAAGCCAAGTAGGCTTAGATTCTATAATTTGTATGTCAAACCATATCCGGAATGCGAGAAGATGTTTGGGAGGTTTGCTGAAGGTGCTGCCATTCAAGGGCGGCATCCGGTTGGGATGTGGAAGCTTTTTAAACCACAAAAGTATGCAGAATCAAAGGAAGATGTGAACAACATGAAATCTTTTATGGAACCACTACTTTAGCTCACAAAGCTACTGATCTATCATTTCTTTGTAGTCCAATCTGAAATGTGTAAATAAGCATTTCTTTTCTTTTCTTTTTTGCTGTATACAGTTCTTACTATCATTCAATATTCAATCTCTAAATTGGACTATAATATATATTTACCTACAGTCGGGACACTCAACTTCCTTTTTTCTTTATCTAAAAGGAAAATTTATTAATTACCTTGCTAATCTTAGTTTTTTTTGGAGTGTTTCATTGGACTACTAAGATTTTTCATGGATTTCATGAATCAACCTAATTCATAAGAATCAAATGAGTCTCATTTAATAAGTTACTTTATAAGATGTTTTGTGCATAATGGTAATGGACTTTAATTTGTGTCTTGTAACACTAGAATTAAGCTCTTGAAAATGGCTCACTAAATCAGCTATCCTATCAGCACACTAATTTCCTTCCCTATATATATACATATGAGTGAGACATAAGGCGCAAATAAATCTAAACACAAGCGACTTGCAATTTCATTAACAAAAGTGGAGAGAAACATGTTAGACAAAGTATTATTAATGATTTCCATCATAATCTCAACATTGACCTCAATCTTCAAGTGAGAAATATTCATTTGATGTGCTAAGGAGAGTCAATCTCTAAATATCCCACAATTACTAGTAATGAATCGGTATATGTCTATGGGACTTTCTAGTTCTAACCCAAATTCCATCTTGATTTTTAATGCTAGACTCAACATCTTTGATGTTGGAATAACCAAGCCATCATCCATTAGTATTGAGTTTAAAGGCACCATAAGTTGGGATTGCCATTTAACCCCATTAAAATTTCGGTTATACTATATATTACAACAAATGTCAATTAAACTAAGGTTTAATCCACACTTTGTTATTATATAAGTTTATTACATAAAATTATAAGAATGCAAGTATAAAAATAAACAGCCGCTCAGAAAGAAAGCATAGCTATAGCCTATCGTGGTAGTACTTGGTGTTGTAATTTGTAAGGAAAGAAAGAAATAAATAAATATCGTAAAATAACTAATAATAATAAACCGTTCCATTCCTCCGGCCCGTCGCGCGCTCTGGAACCATAAATCTCCGTCTTACTTACAGATAACTCTCAAACTCAAAACTCAAATTCCAGAAACACAATCTCTATACTTCTCATTTTTCACTTTCACTTTTTAGTTTCTCCAAAAACATTCCTTTTTTGTTTATTTATCCCCTAAAAGCTTCTCTTCTAATCTTTCCCCCTTAATTGAAACCATAAAAACAATTTTTTGGGTTTAGGGTTTGGAGGAGAGATGGGCAATTGGAGAAATCGACGACCCCGACGATTTTACAGCCAAGATATAGCTCCTAAATATCCCCGTTCCTACCATGTCCCTGAATCTTCTTTTTCTGGTACTGCCGCTATCATTTCCAATCAATCTAATTTCTTGTACACAATTCTCTTTATCTTGCATTCATTTGAGTTACAAAATAATGTTACGATTGTGTTGATTCAAATCTCATATTCACTTCACACAGCACAGAATCAGAGGCACATGCTTTTAAAGAGTGAACAAATTTTGATGACTGTTAATTTGTAGATGAAAAAAAAAAGTTTCCTTTCTTTCACAAGTTGGTGTATTCTTGGAATATTGTTGAATATAACCATCAATTATTTCTGTATGTTTATTCTTGGTGAACCTACTTATATGATAAACGACTTAAATGTTATTCCTAATATCTTACTGGTTGCTAGTTTGATTTAACTATCCACATTGTCTAAGAACTAACACTTGTTTATTCATGTTTTAACAAATTATATATATAAGATGGTGGTGTGCAATTCTATGCTGATTATGTTTTTTTCCTCATAGAGTTTTCTAATGATGGTGTGCCTTTGTGGGAAAAGAAATTCTGCACTCTAGTTGGTAAAGTGTCGTGGCGGAAGATAGTGGATGCCAAGAACTTCACTAGCCACGACAATAATGTGCTCAACTGGGATGATTCAGCTGGAGAAGAAGCATTTCGTAATGCAAAAAGCCAGTATTGGGCAAAAATCAATGGCTTCTCATGTGACATTTCTGCTCCTGATCCGAATGCTTATATCGAAGAAATAAATTGGAATCCTTATATTGACCCTGAATTAATAAGGGAATTAGAACGAGAATATTTTGCTCCTCCCACTGAGGTAGAAGAAGATAGCGTGGTAGAGCATGAAAACAAGATAACAAGGAACCTTTCATCTTCTCCAACAGAAGAGTGTAACACGATCCCCTCTAAGGTTGATGATAATCCTTGGGAAAGTAACAATGTTACTCAGGGTAGTGCAAAGGATTTTATAAGCTGGGGCCATTTGGTTCTTAAAGTTGATGACGCAAGGAATGGTAATAATCCTTGGGAAAGTAGCATTACTCAGGGAAATGAAAGTGGAAAGCATAACTCATGGGGAGATTATGGGTCTAGGGATTGGAATACTGGAAACAATTCTTGGGGTCATAGATATAAAGGCATTGACTCGAAGATGGATGATGGATGGGGAGACTTCAAACGAACTTCATGGGGAAGGAACCGGCAAGATGCTAAGGAGTTGCCGAATAGGAATAATTCATGGGAACGTAGCTGTGTTCAGCACAATGCAGGTTGTGATGGAAATTCATGGGGTCGGAAAGCAGGGGGTAATCATGATGTTGGATCGAGAAAGTTGGACTACAGAAGTAGCAGCAGCGGGGGAGCATGGCATTCTGGTTCCCGGAAGAGGGAAGGTTTTCACCAGTATACACCTGTCTACAAAAGCTCCAGGTTTCAACAGGATGATAATCAAGGAAATCATTACTGGAGGAACGCAAAATCTAACAAGAGGGTTAGCTTTGTGCGCGAGTAGCCGTTTTTGCTGGCTAATTTTTTTTTGTTTGAAGATTCTCCATCCATCAAGCCATGAACATCTTTTACTTCATTTATTGTCTCATAAGTAGGGGATGGTGGTTCCTTTTTGTGCAATTGGTGCCACAGCATAGAGCATACCAGATAATAGTGAACCTTCCCCTGATTTTTCAGAAGAGTCTGGGAAGTTCATACATATACTTTGTGATCCATATAGACATTTTTGTTTTGGTCCATAATTATGTCCATGAGACAAAGCTCTGCCAATAGAAGTGTTATTTTGTTATTAATTTACTGGTTACACTTACACAACAGTGTTATTTTGTTGTTAATTTACTATTTACACTTACACAACAGTGTTATCTTCTTATTATTATACATGCTTTTCAACATTCTAAACAGCCTTTATGATATTAATAAACAAGTTTAAAGACACACTTAGCATGATTCCTCTACATTCTAGTCCAAAGTAAAGGGCATTCTTACACTGAAGAGAAGTTGGAAAACACCAAAACACTTGATGTCTATGATAAGGCAAAGATTGCTTTGTAAATGGCATATTAAGATGTTTGTAAGAAATGCAATGGTAGCAACTTCACAACTAAAATCATCACTTGATTAAGATTAAGTTTGTCCCTGATTCAATTAACTAATTTCTGCCTAACACAATCATCAATCATGTAATGACCGCGAATTATTGCTTAATACCTGATTTCTTTGCCCTTAATTAGCAAACACATGATTCAGACAACAAATGTTAATTCTTCATTAAACAAAACAAAGCTGCTATTATTCTCAATCATTGAACAAATAAAGTAAACTATTACATTCTTTATTTTTTCTTTTCCCAAATGACTAATTACAATTCACAAGAATTCAAAAAATCTGTATGAAAACAATAAGACAAAAAATCGATCACTGACAAATATACCCTAAGAAACTGCACATTAACACATGAACCCCTGAACCATATCTTCTTAAAGCCTCAATAAAAGATTTTTCCTATGTTCTTAAGTTCAAACAAAACTAATTAACAACAAATAAACTATTGAAGCACTGCAAACGATTAAAAGAGGAAGCAGTACTTCATTACAAACAAAAAAAAAAAAAAATTGATTAACTTATATAGCAAACCTCTTGGGCACCCACCAGACTCTTACTGTTTTGTCAAGGCCTCCACTATAGAGCAAGAAACCATTGCCAACATTACAGGGTGATGCCTGCAAACATTTGATTGGTCCTTGATGACCATTAATGACCCCAGTTTTACAAAGTTTACCATAAGCCTCTCGCTTCCAAATACCTATGGTTTTATCAGCTGAACCACTGCACAAAACCTCTCCGATCAGGCACATACACAAAACAGCCATATGGTGTGCTTTAGTCTCACTCACTAATTTCCAACTAATAAAATTGGCATTCCCTTCCCACCCCATAATATACCCATCTGAACCACCTCCATAGACCCATTTTCCATCCTCTGAAACAGTGACTGAATTCAATGAAACATCTTTATGACCCTCTAAAATCCCTTGCAATGAATGAGAGGTGTTCCCATGTTTTCCCCAAGCTTTTATTTTCCCATCTGCAGATGCTGAATACACAATTCCTTTACAAGCTACTAAGTTATTGATAGCATCATCATGTGCTTTAATGGATTCTAAACATTTCAAATCAGATATCCTCCATACTTTAAGTGTTTTATCCCATGAACCTGAATAAACTAACCCATTATACACTGCTAAACAAGAAATACTGTCTGCGTGTTCAATCCATAATCGCTTGTGATGCCGACGAGTTTGGACATAATTGCTTTGCTTCATGAACTTTCCCAAATAGTCTTTAGTAGTAGGAAGTGTGTTGATCAGCTTAAAGACGTTCTCCGAGCTTGTTGACACCTTCCATACCCTGATTTTACTATCTTGATGTGCAGTGAAAACCTTATTGCCAACAGCCACAAGCGCTTTCACCGAGCCATCACCTTGGCCGAACTTTGTGAACTGCCTCAAATCAGGTTGTTGCCACACTATAATGTCCTTGCCTTGTGATGCACTTAAGATGAATTCCCCACATAAAGCCAAGCAAGAAACTGAACCAATATGCCCGGACAGCACTGCCAATGATTTACATGAAAATTCATATGTGGTGGCCACATCTCGAAGCTCAAAACGATGAGATGTGGGTGGGCTATTATCATCAGCTTCACTGCTTGTGCTGCTAATGCTGCAGCTTCTACTGCTTGTGGCAGATGACAGTAAGGGAGCTGAAAATTCATGCATTGAAGGAGCCATTGTAATAAGGACCATTTCTTGAACTCTATGCTCCTCTGTGCCTGTACGAGTGTGAGAGACAGAGCGAAGGTATGGATATAGAAAGAGAGGAGCGGTGTCTAAAGAAAGGCACGGATTTCTTGATAGAGAGAGAATGTGAATAAATGGAAGAGAGGGTTCCTTGTAACGGCTATATTGACAAAAATGTAAGCTTGGCCTTGGTGATGAAAGTAGGTGAAAAAGAAAGGGTCCACCATGAGCATATTTTGGGGCCGTTTCTTGTCTGTTATGTAAGGAAATGCACGGAAGAAATTTTTGTGAGAAGAGTTAAATTGTATTTTTTGTACTAAAATTATCAAATAGATTAGTTCTTGTCTGTTTCGTGTAAGTGTTGACATATATATGTAATAAAACGTATGGGAAGAAATTTTTGTGATAAGAGTTAAATTATATTTTTAATTAAATTATTATTTTATTTAATATATATAAAATAATTTACTTATTTTTAAATAAAATAAAATATAATTAAACTCTTAATATAAACCAACATAATTCTTCTTCC
This sequence comes from Gossypium arboreum, assembly GCF_025698485.1. Classification (NCBI taxonomy): domain Eukaryota; kingdom Viridiplantae; phylum Streptophyta; class Magnoliopsida; order Malvales; family Malvaceae; genus Gossypium; species Gossypium arboreum. The sequence goes on along the minus strand of NC_069079.1, from coordinate 131,603,477 downwards.
ATTGGATTTATGGATTGTAAACTGACTTCAAAACTGGGCAGCCAATTCCACCAATGCTAGTGGAATTCAGACATTCCTAGTCAAAGGAGATACACAAAAAATGGAGTAATTAGTTAGTTTTCCTTTGTGATTTTGCCAATTGGTATTAAATTGACAGCACTAATCATCATTATTAGAGCACATGAAACATGCCAGCTCGCCAATCACCAACTTAAATTTTGCTCTCTTGTTTTTCCATCAGCAAAGGAAAAATAAAATAATAATAATAATAATAATAATAATAGTCAATTTAATAGGCCAGGCTGCTGATAAATGAGATATTGAGAGCTAAACTTGATTAGTTTATATTAAATTAGAAGTGGTCGGTTACTATTCGTTATGCTTTTTCAGAATATAATAATACAAGAAAAGGTTTAGATAGTTGGACCAAAACTTTCATCATTCTCCATGGAAGACTTTGTTTCAGCAGAAACAATTTCACAAAAGCGAAATTTTCAACACAAAACAGCGTGCATTCTATCAAACTATATTTATCACTGTTTAGAGGATAATTTTTTTAAAAAAAATGTAATGCACGCTTTAATCCCTAAAATGTTACACTTTTCTCACCTTCATCCTTGAAAATTTTTTGGTCCACTTCAAGTTCAATCTCCAAAACCAGTTTAATTGGTTAAAAACTAACTGTTGGATATTTAGTCAAGCTTCCATGTATCATGCGCTGACATCATTGTGATGTATCATCCGAAAAACTTTTAAAATATTAAAAATGAAAAATATATAAAATTACAAAAATTATTTAATAATTACAAAAATAATTAAAATAGAAAAAATGAAATTATAAAACTGAAAAACAATATAAAAATTACTAAAATTTTAATAAATATTAGAAATTTTAATATTTTTGAAATTTATAAATCATAATTAATAGAGCTTGAATATGAGATCGTTGTTTTTAAAAGGATATTTAATTTAAATAATTAAAATTATTCAAATTCATCACATAAAATGATCTACTAATCATATATTAATTGAATTATAAAAAAATTATTGTAAGTGATAGACAACGCTTTCATGTTCAAACTCTATTAAATGTGATTTATAAAACTTTAAAAATATTGATTTTTAATTTGTTTTAATTTTTATATTTATATAAATTGTAGTTTTATGATTTTATAATTTTCTAATTTTTAATAATTTTAAATATTTTTTATAATTTTTAAATATTTTTAAAGTTTTTTAGATGACGACATCATAAGGATATTATTGTATGACATGTGGCAACATATGATTGGATAGTATCCCAATTTCTTTTAACGTGCAAAGGATTGAAATTAAAATGTCTGACAATGTTAGGAACTAAATTGAGAACATTAAAAAAAGTGATATACTTCAAAGGCTAAAGTATGCATTAAGCCTTAAAAAAATCAACTAGTATGGGATGTAATTAGATTATACTATAAAATATAGAATATAAGTTCAACATCAAAGATAAGATAGTTGGAAGATGCTGCCACAAATCTTGAATATGAATAGTAAAATCGATATAGAAGATAAAATAATATTAAAATCTGAAAATCAGTAAAATTATCATTTAAATTTGTAAAAATATATAAATATTTTTAATAATATAAAAAGATAAAATATATTAGAGCCGATGGTAAGGGGTGGGATGTTTCGCTTATTGATGGTTTGTTAACCCCTTCTGATGCCTCCCGTGTACTACGATTACCGTAAGTTCCTTTTCTGTGCCCGATCGATGAATATGACAATTTGATCGTCGAGGTACTTATACGGTGAAGTATGACTATAAACTTGCAGTTCGCAGCAGGTGGAGGGACCATGGCTGAGGTTGTGGAACTCGTCCCTACCGCCTAAGGTTAAAGACTTCATATGGCGTTGTCTGCGGAATTTTTTGCCGGTTTTGTGTCGGTTAGCAGAAAAGGGTTCTGCGGTCCTTGTCGACTGTGTTCGCTGCGGGGGAAATGAAGAGATCGATCATGTGTTTCTTGGGTGTCCGCTTGCTGCTTTGGTCTGGTCTTTGGTGAATATTGATGCCCCGAGCCTCCCTGTTTGACTGGCTTTGTATTTTGCTGCTGGGTTCGGATGTTGACCGACTGGAGAAGGTGGCCGTCACGCTTTGGAGCCTTTGGTATTTTCGTAACTCTGCTGTCTGGAAAGCTTCTTTTGTGCCTTCGCAGCAGGTTGTTTCTTTTGCTGCCAGTTTCATGCAGGATTGGGCAGCCTCGAGGAGCGCCTATGGCCGGCTCAAGGGGTTGTCTTTGGCTCCTTTTTCAGCTGCTACCGTTTGGTCTCCTCCGCTGGCTGGCTTGGTTGAATGTAACGTTGATGCCGCCATCGGTCACACTGCTCGGGTCTCTAGCTTTGCTGCGATGGTTCGTAATGATTATGGTGATTTTGTCAAAGCAGTCTCGGGTTGTTGTTCTGCTATGTTTAGTCCTTGTGTGGCGGAAGCTACCTCGGTTAGGGAAGCCTTCTCTTGGTTGAAGGTCGAAAGCTTCGATTCTGTCTTGGTCCAGATGGACTGTCTGGACGTTTGTACTGCTCTTCAGTCTCCGCGGGAAGATTGTTCAGAACTCCAATACCGGAATTTCTGCCATGAGCTCCTTGGTGTGAGGTTATGGTAAGGTTATAACCTCTTTTAACAGGCTACAAGTTAAATTACTTAAGATTTAAGAATCTTTCATATTTCAAGTAATTTTTTTATGTATTAAAAATTACTTAATTGTTTTAGATCTCTTTCGTCTTCTAGGTAATTCTTATAGGTTTTAAGTAATTCTTTATTTTTTTTTTAGAAATTTCTTAATTACTTAGAATCCTTTCATATTTTATGTTTTAAATATTTTTATTATAAATTACTTAATAAAAATTACTTAATTTCTTATATATTTTAAGTATTTTTCTTGTATGACAAATTATTTAATTTTCTAAAAACATTTTCATATTTTATTTTATACTACGAATTATTTAAATTCTTAAAATTCTTTCATGTTTTAAGTAATTTTTAATGTTTTATGAATTACTTAATTTCTTAAAATTCCATTATATGTGTATTTTAAGTATTAATTACATTCTCTTGTAATTACAAATAATTATAATTCCTAGACTCTCTATATCATGTTTGCTAGGACAAATTATAATTATACAATTACATATTTTATATATTTTTAAAAATATATTTACTATAAAAATTATCAAGAAGGTAAAAATTTCTAAACGAGCAACAAAAATTAAAATCAAGCAAGTAGTCAACATTATTAAAAAAATATTAAGAAAAATAATCATATTCAATTTTAACCAATTGCTCTAGCATTACATATTTGTTGAGTTATTCTCTCTTTAATATTTAACATAAAATCATTATAATCATTTGTTGGTCTTTAATAGAGTTCATCATCATCGATCTAAATTTGTATCGTTAAGGTTATCAAAATCTTCTTCTTCCATATATTTTTCAAAATATGAATTATTCGGATTCTACCTACAAATGAAGTTTTGAAGTATACAATATGCTAATATGATCTAACATTGTGTTTTATGCTATATCGAGGTAATATTGTTAATATGATAAATCTTTTTAAAACAATACATTTTAAAGCTTTGAATGTTTTAAATTAAAGCGTTAATGAGTTGTCTTTAGTGCTTATGTCTAGCTAACCTTATTCTCTCAATAGTTTTAATTGTATAAACTTTTATAAATTTAATTTGGAGAAAAACTTATGCTAAGTTATTACTTTTTTTTTAATATGTAAATTAGGTAAAAAATATAAAATTTATTTAAAAGTTTTATAAAGTGTCCATACTTTATAAATAATATAATTTTTTTACCATAACTTTAAAAATATATATTTTTATAAATAAGTATATATATTTTATAAGATGTAGTATGAACACGTAAATAAATTATGTCCATACTTTTTACCTTAACTTTTATAAATAAGTATATTATAACACTTTTATAACACCTGAATTACTTTTCATAATATACTTTTTGACCATAACTTTAGAATTTTTAAAATTTATATAGTATAATTTTTGTTATAACTTTAAAATACACATGAATTATTTTTATAATATAATTTTTAAAATCGTTAATACAATTTTAAAATTTTTTGTCATAATCATCCCAAACACTCATACATGTTTGTGCTTATAATATAATATGTATAACTTGTATAAAAATAACTTCTTAAAATTAAAATTATATATAGGTGTTTGAAAAATTACATGTAATTAGATTTGAATATAACTATTCATGTCTCATCTTCTAACTGCTTAAATAATTCTTTAATGTGAATACTTAATTTCTTAGAATCCTGAATAATTATTTAATGTTTTAATTATATATTTCTCAATAGTTTAGATTAATTACTTGATTTTATAACCTCTTTTTTGGAAATTACCTGCAAAAGTGCCCAAAAAAAAAAATTCATCCACTAAGTCCCCCAAGTCAATAGAATTACTTGATTTTATAACCTCCTTTTTGGAAATTACCTGCAAAAGTGCCGAAAAAAAATTTCATCCACTAAGTCCCCAAAGTCAATAGAATGGGCAATACAATAATAGGCCATACCGTGTTCTTTCTTTTGTCAGAGAAAATAAATTCAAAAAATAGACTAAACTTTATAAAGTTTCAATTTGAATCACTTAACTTTAAAAAATTTCAATTTAAACATTAATATTTAAATTTATTTTTGTTTTGGTCATTTGTGGTTAAATTCTTAACGAGAAGTCTTTTTTAATTGGTATAATAATATATTTAGTCCTCAATACTTACGTATTCTATCAATTTGATCCAACTTCTAAATAATTTAATAAAATTAACACTTCATATTTACAAATTTTATCAATTTGATCCTCCAAATTTTTAACTAAAACTTTTAGCTTTTAAAATAGAGGTATTTCACATTTATAAATTTGTAAAACCTAAACAAAAAAAACACTTTCCTCAACTAATGAGCTATTTTTCGAGTCAGTTCTTAATACCAATGAGTTTACTCTTATTATTAAATGTATGATATTTCCTTCAAAGTACATAAGTTCTTGAAATGGAAAATTAAATCCAGAATTAAAAATATGGTTTTGAAAAAAATCTAATTATTTAATTAATAATTATATAAGAACAACTAATGAACATTTAATTTTCATAAGAAAAAAATGTGAAAGAATTAATTGAATTTCTTTTTGTTACATTGATAAATGATTTTTATAATTTTATAAATAGATTAAGAGATTATTATGTGTTCTATTTATTTTAATTATTTGTTTTTAATTTTAAATCCACAATAAGCAACATGTATTACTAATAATCATTTAGTGTCAAATTATTTACCAAATTAATTAAAATTAAAATTATACTAGTCTAAGTGAAATTTTGTTTTTACAAACATTAAATTGGTTATATAAATTATATTATCAAAATTTGTATTTCTATTACTTTTAGTTGTATTTAGTTAATTTCTAACACTATCTTTTTATAATATAAATAAAAAGAATTATGTACCAAATTGAATTATTTCAACTATAAATAAAACAATTAATAGATATGGAATACCTATGTTTTAAAAGCTAAAAGCTATGGTTAAAAAGTTTGAGGATCAAACTATTAAAATTTGTAAATGTCAAGGTTATATTTACTTAATTGTTTAGAATTAAAATAAAATTGATAAAATATGTAAAGATTTGTAACACCCCTAACCTGTATCCATCACCAGAATAGGATTATGAGCCATTACCAGACTTATATACTAGCATTTGTATAAAACCGAGTCATAAATTTGCATTCCAAATCAAAACTTTTCAAAATTTTATGATAAAGTCCCTAATATGGGCCTACGGAGCCCAATACATGCTTTGGAAGTGGTTCGGTACTAATCCGGCTACTTTGGAAATTTTACCTTGAAGATAGGGGCACACGCCCATTTGGCCTGGGACATGGCTATGTGGCCAGCCCATGTGGAATTCTGACCTTCAATTTGTTAAGCATCAAGGGGGCACACGGTCTAGACACACTCCCATGTGGCTAGACCGTGTGGTAAATTGATTTTTCACCATTTTTAAGCCATTTTCACATGATTTTGACACACGACCATGTTTGAAACTTGTATCCTTCACATGACCAAGACACACGGCCGTGTCTTTTGCCCGTTTACTATCCTGACATCATATTTAAGGATGCAGGGGACACACGGTATTTCACACACCCGTGGGCTTACCGTGTGTGACACACGGCCTAGACACACGCCCGTGTGTCTAACCATGTGGATGAAAATAGGTCGTTTTAGGCCACTTTTCTCACCCAAAACTTAACCATTTTCCTGTACCAAATTTATAAATATATATATATCAACCAATTCAACAAGTTTTTAACATTCAAAACAACATGTTTTTATATTATCCCACAATATACCAATTTCAAACATGCTTCACTAGTCACTCTAATGACTTGATTACAAACCAAAACATTAAGTTGTTAATTGGCCACAAAAGCTTATACATGCCATTATAACAAAATAGATTTATCATTTTTACCAAAATGAAGGGATTGATAGTGTGATGATAGCTCCGACCCACTTCCAACCTTCACGAGCTTTGAGCACTATAAAACAGGAAAAGTATAAACCTAATAAGCATTAATGCTTAGTAAGTTCATAAAACCAAACTACACTTACCATTCATGTTCATCAAGTAATTCATACATCAAGTAATATGTCCATTAACTTAGTCAATTAGCAAAATAAGGCCTAAACACAATCATTCAACCAATTGATTAGTTTTCAAAAATACTAAAATGCATAGATGAGCTCATCATGCCATTTCTCTTTATATCACTATGTATGTCATTACCGCTGAATTATTGAATTTCCGATGGACCTTTCTTTTTCCAGTTGTACACTTGAGGTGTACATTCCTTTCCAAGTGGTACACACAAAGTATACCTTTCCTTTTCATATGGTATACACAAAGTATACCTAACATTTCCAAGTGTACACACAAGGTGTACATAACCTTTTCAAATTGTACCATTTGGGTATATAAGTCATTTTCAAGTATTACCCTTTTGGGATACATTTCATTTTCATAATGAGATCAAAAGATTATCCTTTCGGAATAACCTTTACTGCAACATATGCAGGATCTCATATACACGGTAATCACCTGTCCAATCGGAAATCAATATTCAAATGGATTCATGTAATATTTCATCATTTACATGTAAATCACAATTCAACCTTGATTTATTACATGTACATACCAATTACAAATCATGATGCACATAATTTAAAAATCAATTCAACACATTTACATGCTTAATTTAGTTATACGAACTTACCTTGACAATTGATTATATCTACTAATCCGAAACTTTTTCTTTCCCTCGAGCTTTTTCTTTGTTCGACACTTCCGGACTATATAAATAAATTTAATCATCAATTCTATGATTTTTTCATTCAATCAAGCCCATTTCACATTTTAGGCAAAAGAACCATTTTCCCCATAAACTTGTAATTAATTTCAATTTCGTCCCTAGGCTCGGAAATTAAAATTTATACAATTTACTCATTATTCTAAACTTATTCAAAATTCCAACATAACTTTTACAGCACATTATTTCATAAATTTTAGAATTTTTCCAAGAATTTCACTACTTTGCAATTTAATCCCTACACATGCTTTCACTAAAAATCACCTTGTAAAAGTGATTTCTCTATCAACAACCTTTTATTTCCTATCATAAACTTTCAATTTACAGCATATTCATCCATGGGTAATTTTCTAAACTTTGTTTTTCTTTCAATTTAATCACCCAAATAAAAAAATTAAGCTTTCCCGATCTCAAAAATATAAAAATCACTAAAAACGGGACATAGAACTTACCAATTCAAGCTTGAAAAATTTCCTTTCTCTCTCCTAGGGTTTCCATGTATTTTATGGAGAAGAAGATGATATAAAATGAGTTTTAATTCTATTTAATCATTTATCACATACTATTTAATTCAATTTCCAATTTAATCCTTAACCTTTTTCAATTTTCCCATGGATGACTCATTAAAAATATCTACATATTTTTCATCAATGGTCTAATTGCCATATAAGGACCCCACACTTTGAATTCCCTAGCTATATAATCCCTATAGCTATTAGTATGCAACTTTAACATTTTATTCAATTCAGTCCTTTTTGCAATTAGACACATAATTGATAAAATTTTTCTGTAAAAATTTTCATGCAATATCCCTATCATAATAGCTATCATTTTAAGAAATTTAAATAATTTCATTTTTCAGACTCGGATTTGTGGTCCCGAAACTACTATTCCGATTTCACTAAAATTGGACTGTTACAAGATTAAAGACTAAATGTATTATTATATCGTTAAAATAATATTTTATTGTCAATTTAATTATTGGTGACGAAAATAGAAATAAATTTAAATATTAATATCTATATTATACACTTTTAAAAATTAAAAGACCAAAACAAAAACAAGAACATAATTAAGTAAACATCTTGTATAAGTTACCCTTAAAAGGAAAAACAACAAAGATAAAAAGTCCAATAAATGACAAAGCATTTGTATGGAAAAATTTATTTTAAGATTTAAGTATTTAGTATTGCTGTAAAAAATACTTTTGAGAAATAAAATGTTAATTTTAGATATACTATTATCAAGTAACAAATATACATTTAAATAATGTTTAAATTAGTATTAGTTAATGTTATTATGTTTTAGTAAGAATATAAAAATTATTATAACTTGTTGTTAGTATTTTAATATATAAAATATAAATTTTAAATCTTTTAAGTAATAAATATTAATTATTTATAAAATTTAATTAGAATATATAAACTATATTTTAAATATTTAAATATAACTATTAAATATTTATAATTAAATATTAACACATTTTTATTATTTTAAAAATATTTTTTAATTTTTAATTAATAATTTTAATATATTTATAACTAAGCACTAATAAGAAAAATAAAAAGAAAAATAGTATATTAATAGAAGGATGAAAAATAATTAACTACCAAAAATACTTTTGATAAAGAAAAAGCTAAAAGTACTTTTGAAAAGTTAACTTATTTAACATTTCTTCCAATATACTTTTGAGCCTAAAGTGCTTTTCTTTTAAGTAATCCTGTACAAACCCTTAGTTGCATCCACCAAAATACATTTCAATTTTTTTCTTCTTTGAACATGCAATACAATTGAAACTTGCTTACTTTTTTACATTGAGTTGCCTTCTGTCAAATTACTACTCGCTGTACTCTGCTAAGAAGAAAAAAGGAACAAAATTTTTGCTCGTTCTTAACAGGGAGAATTAATCGCTGAATACTTCTCTTATATTTTGGAAAGGTACGCCATCTGCTTTCATTTGCTCTTACTTCTTACTATACTGAACCTTTACTTTTTGCTCTTTTTTATTTGTAATTTTTTTCTTCTGGGTTTGTTTGATTTCTGTTTTTTGCTGTGGTTATTCAGTTTACTTGCTGTTTGCTCTCTCAATGGAGTCTGTTTTTGGCATCGTTAACTGTATTGTCACTAAAGCTGTAGAGTATTCGATTTATCCTATCATAAACCATGTCAAATACCTTTCCAATCATCGGAAAAATGTTGAGACCCTCAATGACCATGCTGAGAAGCTGAAAGATGCAAGGGACAGAGTGCAGCACTCTGTTGATGCAGCTTTACGAAACGGCGAAGAGATCGAGCGTGATGTTAACAACTGGCTGTCTGCAGTGAACGGGAAGATCCTTGGACAAGTAGAGAAAGTGATGCAAGATGAAGGAAAAGCGAAGAAAAAGTGTTTTGTGCGTTTGTGTCCTAATTTCTGGACTCGGTACAAGCTTAGCTTCAAAGCTGAAGAGGAGGCGAAGACTGTTGCGGATTTACTTGAACAGGGCAAGTTTCGCGAGGTTTCTTATCCTGTAGCTCTGCAGGATATCACTGTCCCACCAGTTAAAGGGTACGAGGAATTCGAGTCAAGAACGTTGGTTTTCAATGGAATAATGGAGGCACTAAAAGATGATAGTGTCAGCGTTATTGGGGTGTACGGTATGGGTGGGATCGGAAAAACAACGCTAGCCAGAGAAATCGCTAGTAAAGTCAAGGGCAAGTTATTTGATTCGGTTGTCATAGCAACCGTAACTCAGGCCATTGATGTTGAGAAAATTCAGAACCAAATTGCAGATTTATTGGGTTTGAAATTAGAGGAACAAAGTATGGTTGGAAAGGCACTTCGACTACGAGAAAGACTGAAGAAAGAGGTGAGGATTCTGGTTGTGTTGGATGATATCTGGGCAAAAATAGATATTGAGGAAGTTGGGATTCCTTTGGGAGATGAACACAAGGGGTGCAAACTGCTGCTAACTTCTAGAGAGCTCAATATTTTATCAAATGAGATGGATGCTCAGAAATGTTTTGCAATAGGGTTTCTAAATGAACTGGAAGCCTGGGACCTGTTCAAGAAGAAGGCTGGCGACTGTGTTGAATGTTGTGATTTGAAACCTACAGCTAAGAAAGTAGTCGAAAAATGTGCTGGATTGCCGATAGCCATTGCGACAGTTGCAGGGGCTTTAAGAAACAAAAGATTGTTCGAGTGGAAGAATGCTTTACGAGAACTAGAGAGGCCTTCATCAAGCAACTTCACAGGGATAACTGCAGCATATTCAGCTATTGAGTGGAGTTTTTATTATTTAGAAAGTGAGGAAGTTAAGCTGACTTTCTTGCTTTGCTGTGTAATAGGCCATAATGGTCTGGTTGAGAAGTTGATGAGATATACTGTCGGTTTGGGTTTATTTGGTGGTATCAACACTATAGAAGAAGCTAGAAATAAAGTATTGACAGTTGTGGCTAGTCTCAAAGCGTCTTCCTTGTTGCTTGATAGTTATAACGATGAGCGCTTTGATATCCATGATGTTGTTTGGGATGCTGCTGTAGCTATTGCATCAAGGGACTACCATATGCTTGTTTTGAGAGATCATGTTCCAATGGAGTGGTCCGATAAGGAGAAAATGAACAGTTGGAGGAGGATAAGCTTAACTTGTCCTCAAATTATAGCCGAGCTTCCTAAGGAGTTGGAGTGTTCAGGTCTTTCCTTTTTCCATATGACCCATTATGGTTCAGTGGAAATTCCTCCCGACTTTTTCAGACGAATTGAAAGTCTCAAAGTCTTGGATTTACCTCACGGACCTTCATTTTCCTATCTACAGGAGTCAATTATTCACCTACCTGAGTCGATTAATCACCTCATAGATCTTCACATGTTGTGTTTAAGAGGATGTCCAGTTGAAGACGTAACCATCATTGGAGAGCTCAAAAATTTAGAAATCCTTGACCTTGCTAAGTCAAGTATCAAAGAACTACCTAAGGAGATAGCACAATTGACTCAGTTAAGGTTGCTGGATTTGAGTTGGTGTACAGAACTCAAAATCATCGCGCCAAATGTCTTATCAGGTTTGTCCAAATTAGAAGAATTATTTATGGAGGGAAGCTTTGCTGAATGGGAAAATGAAGGCGTGGTTGACAACGATAGGAGAAACGCAAGCCTTGACGAATTAAATAGTTTGCCTCGTCTAACTACTTTATATGCTCATATTCCTGACGCCCAAATGATTCCAAAGCATCGGTTCATTGAGACATTAGAAAGATACATGATTTTTGTAGGTGATTATAATGTGTATGAGTGGTGCCAAAAACATGACTGTTTGAGAACATTGAAGCTCAAGTTATATACAAACATTGATTTGGATAATGGGGTGAAAATGTTGTTGAAAAAGACTCAAGATTTGTACCTAGACCTAGAGGGAATCCAAGGCATTGAGAATGTACTTGAGGAGTTAAATAATGGGGAAGATTTTCCATATTTAAAGAGAGTTCATGTCAAAAATGGTAAGCAGGTCCAATATATTACAATGAACAAAATTGGGTTTTCTGAATTACGTTCCATAACACTTGAGTATTTGCCGCAACTCATTAGCTTTTGCT